>NC_052481.1:22146232-22174821 GCF_009730915.1 Dioscorea cayenensis subsp. rotundata
AGCCAAGTTTGAATGATTATTTCCAACATTAGAACTGGGCTCATAATCTTATCAAGATTCAATTTGGCAAATCATCATAACTTCATGTTAATCTTAAAATATGAGGAAATCATTAGGGTGGAAATTATCATATACGGGAAACATCAGGCTAACAAGAAGACCTTCATTTTACGTCACTATTTCAAATTAGAATAACATTGCAAATGTTTCAAATTCAAAATCATTGAACCACAAATGTACAATCAACTATTTTGTTTTCTTCAAAGAGCATAAAGAAAATATAATTAGCTACGCCCAATAATTAGTACTTTGAATCAAAATTTGTAGAAGAAAAACAATCTGGGTTCTGATTTCAAACAGTGAACATACTATTGGTGTGTATAACAAGTTTTGAAGCAAAAATTGAATCTTCTCCAATCTTCATAAATCTATTACATACATGCTTGAACAATCACCAAGAAATTGGGTATGAAGAAGCCCCAACGGTTAGCCATATGATGCAACTAAAGAAAAACTGATATAGTTAATACTAATCCTACTTGTCACCAAGAAGATCAAGGTATGATAATCATCCCTTACTATTAACTACAGTTTGATGAGTTTCTCAATAACTCGGCTATAGCACTCACCTGAGGTATTGCCAATATAGCACTGTATGTGAAACTTTCAAAAAAAATTTTATAGAAAAAAATATAAAATATGCAAGGTATTCATCGAGTATGTATCATAACTTCGTTCAAGCTCAGGAAAACAAAGAGGCACAATTTTTTTTTAAATAAAAAAAGAAATATGCAGACAAAATGAGCATCGTGAGTCACCTCAGTCGGGGAATGGAAGTAGGATAACGTGCATGGATTCGGGCCGACAGGGGAGACTAAGGAACACAGATTGACCCGGCAAACCGATGGCACCGGCAGCAGGGGCGACGCTTGGAGAGAGAGAGAGAGAGACTCGGAGGCCATCGAGAAGAGCACTGGTTCTCCACCCCGGAATGCAATCATATGAATTCAGACACAGAGATCCTGACCCGTTAAAGTATTATTGAATGTAAACCCGAAACCCGAAACTCGTTTTAACTTCTATCTACTGAGGAGCCTTTCACATGGAAATCAAATGGACAAGAAACCAATTTTAATAATACTAATAATAATAATGGGGGCGAAAATACTTCTAGAAAAAATGAAAAATTCTTCATTCATTTGTTGTATTATTTTCAAAAGCTATATACAAGAAAGAATCTTGACAATTGAGCATGATGATGGTAATTTTGGGTTCAAATTTGACTGAATTATGATACATTTGAACGGTGCATCAGGGAAATTAAAATCTGGCATCTTCAAATTGGGATCCTTCTGATCATTTGTCTAGACATTCAAGAAGAGCAACCAGCACTCTATTTCATCCAGGCTTTGTTTCACAGAGAAGATTACAGTACCAATAGTCAGTCATTTGAAATCGGGAACTGAGTGCCATCGCCGAGATGTCCTACTGCTGTAGGGCAAAACCATTTCAACATGTTTGGGCCAAAAATCTGCATCACAGGTACAAAAGAAAAATAAGAAGAAATCTTTAAACATGTCATTTTTATTTTAAATGAAAAAAAAAAAAAAAAAAAAAAAAAAATAAAGGTGATAGTAAGAGAAGTACCAAGATGAGATTCTGAAAGAAACCGAGATCAAAAGGATGACGGTACTTTTGACCACTCCTGTTCGCAAGCCAACGATCTTTTTGTGCTCCTCGATACTGGTAAAAAAAAAAGGCGGGTTGAATGATCTTTAGTAAAATAAAAGAGAATCTGCAGAGCTAACGATTGAAGAAGAACACTCACCTCTATGGTTGTCATGTTATGAGCTAAGAGATATACATGCCAGCAGAATAAACTGGTTGAACTCAAGCTTGCACTAAGGATCACTAGTCCAGACAGCGCCTGAAATTTAGCATACTTGTAAGTCCATTTTTTGAAGAATAAGATGATGCAAGAACAACAATTTTTTCCCTTTCAGTCATGAGAAAGCATGCATACTCCTAGGGTTCAAACCCAGATAAGACAGATTTATCAGTTGCTCCTACAACCACTGAGCTGAAATATAACTTGAAGGTTCTCTATGTTTAATAAAGAGTCAACTAAGTTGTTTTACTCCTTACTAACTCCCTATGTCTGCAGTGTTTCTCTATCCTTAATCTAGAATGCCAATATGAGCTAAGTGTTTCTTGGTATTATTTGAAAATTTGAGCTTTCAAAACATCTAGATAACAAATACTATTGAGAGAAAGAAGAAATCTGATTTCTGATATACAAGAACTTTCACATAGCTTAATAGGTGAAAAGTGACTTGTATTGCATTTCATACTTGTGTGAAGCATTTGGTTCAAAATGTAAACTTAAAACAAGGGAACGTTGAAACAATAACTATATAGATATGAACTTACGTAAAAGAGCTTCGCAGAAACTATTCCAAAATCATGTTCCTTTTGCATGAGATTGCTCACAAATATTACCTATTTTTCAAGGGAGCACATTAGTCTTGCATTTGTAGTTTAGCTCAAAGGTGAAGAAAAGCTCGAAAAGGGAAGTTTCTTAATAGTGGCAAGTCAAAGCACATTATACAGACCATTGCATAGCAGGATCCCAAGGATGCATGCAGGGCAAAGATGACAAAGGACTTATAATTTTTATAACCCACACAAGTATTAATCCATATGCAGTGATGATCCTGAAACAAACCATCACAAGATCTGAAATTCAATTCACTAATCATAAATCAAAATATAAAAAATTGCACGAGTCATGAGGCAGATAAAGAAAACAACGCAACCACACTAACCATTTTCAGCACACATCTTTTGCAAACTCGACAGTGGTGTGTTCGTGGAGGCTTGTAAGAACAACATTTTTCACAGTACACAGCATCACCACTCTGCTCCAAAGATCATATAAAGAGCCAAAGCTGGCATGTTACATAAAGACTACACCATAGTACATATCATTACTCATATATATAATGAAAACCTCTACAGAGCTTATAGGCGAATTTCTGATTAGGAGATTTTCAATACTTATCTAACATATATGAGTAATGTCTGTTTCAATTGGACATCTTATCACCCAATGCAGCAATTCTTTGACATGAAAAGTTCATTGAAAAATCAAGTGGAACAGAGAGGAACAAATGCAAGAATTACAAGAAACCACAATCCACAAAGATCAAAATGGTAACCCATATAGGTTATCTAACAAGAACGATTCAATAATACCTTATTTCTTATAAAGGCTTCCTATCAAGCAAAATCCTATTTAGGTTATGCACATTTAGAGATTTCAGATGAATGTTCCCTAAACCATTCCAACAAGATCAAAATTAAACAAAAGAAATGAAAAATACCAACTTGTTCGATTTCTAATCCATGAATCCAAAAGCCACATAACAACAAGAACCAATCACAACTAAAATTCAAGAAAACTAAAGAAAATTCTAAATTATATCAAACAAGATGAAAAGACATTACAAATCAACACGCCCTAACAATAAAAGATCAAAGTTCACAGATCTAATCCAATCAAGAATCAGAAAAATAATAGCAAAACCACAAAATCAAACCAATCTCAAGCTAAAAAGCAGCTTCAAAACCCCACTTACATCATGCCGGGCATCTTCCACGGCTGGGGCGAAAAAAGGAGGGACGCTACCAGGATCAGTGAGAACCGCAACAAAGAAAGAGAAAAAGGTCATGAACGCAAGCCAACTGAAGATAATGGCGTTCAAGATCCCGGAAGCGGTCCCAATGCCCAACCATTCGTCCAAGAAGATGAACACCGTGGAGCAGTACACGTAAAGCATGGAACAAATCACAGAAAGAAGGGGAACAGACACCAATCTATGCTTCTTCTCCGCCATTTCTTCAGCTCAAAGACGAGATCTTGGAGAGCAGCGAAGTGGGTTTCCAGGAGTAGCTAAAACTGGGAACTCAAACACAAGGACTTTTTTCTAATTTTAATTTTTGTAGGGGTATATAAGCAAAGAAAAGGTCATTCGGATCGGGTAGAAGAACAACGCTAAGATCCGACCCGTTATGAGCTTTGGAGAGTTTTGTCTTTTTAAAAAACACGTGTTTTGTTTTCTCCTTTTGGTCCCTCTAATTTTATTTATTTACGATTCGCGGGATTCTCACGGAAAGGGGGCTTCTCTTCAGCTAGGTTTCTCTTTAGAGATCAGAAGCTTTTTGTCTATTTCGCTGGTATTCCTCTAATCCTCCTTCTCTTTCTCTGCAGTTCTTTCTCCTGATGAGTTTTTTGATGTTTTGGGTTTTTATTGGCATGTTTTGATTCATTTTCATGGAGTTTTGATGGTGTTTTGATGGTTGTTTGTGATGTATGTTGCCGGGGTAGTTGTTTGTTAAGCATTGTATGATCTGACGTTGCTTTTCTATGTCAAGCTAGGATTTTGGGATTATTTTGATGTTTTATTGTGTAATTTCTCTGTAAAAACCTTCACTTGGTATTGTTTCTAAGGACGGAGTAGTGATGAACTCATTGAGGATGGTTGTTAACTAAGCACTGCATTTTTATGTAGAGGGGTGTGCTATGATGTTGCTTGGTATGTCAAGCTATGATTTTGGCATTATTTTATTGTTTTGTGAGGATAATTGTTAATTATGACTTGAAGAGAATGTGATCTGATGTATGCTTTACTATTTCAAGCTAGAATTTTGGGATTATTTTGATCTTTCGCTGTTGTATTTCTGTCAAGAAACCTTCACTTGGTAATATTTTTCAAGGATGGAGTACTGATGAATTCCTGGTCATTTTCATTGTGTGTGTTGGAAGGTAGTTGTTAATTAAGCCCTGCATTTTTAGCAGAGTGTGATCTGATGTTGCTTCCTGTATGGCTGTGTCAAATATTTTGATGTTCATTGTTGAGACTTACACTTGATGATACTTCGGATGATTGTGTATTTTACTGTAGCACATAGATAGGAGAATTTTGCCCTTTTTTCATGTGGTTGTAAATCATGGTATTACTTTCTAAACACTTGAGAATGATAATAGACTTTGTGTAGTTTCTACTTGAGTTCAGAATTTGTTTTGTTTATGACTTTGTATCGTTCCTTTGTTTTGTGATAATATTATGACTTGACCAATGGGGGTTGGTCCAAATAGTAGAGGTTAGAGTCGCTTAAGCAATTAATTTCAAATCCTTATGTATTAAAAAAAAAAACCTTGTTGAGATAGGTCTACCCATTGTAGAGCAGCTCCCAGTACCCCGTCTTGCTTAATGACCCAAATAATAATAATAATAATAATGTTATGACTTGGTATTTTGAGGCCTCCTAGTGAATCTTTGCTCTTTTTGTTTTTTTTATTCACTTGCTTGCTTCTCTTTGTTTTGTGAACTTTCTGAATGAATTTTGGTTTATCCGCATACTTATGTTGTATGTCAATAATGGATGCTATTTGGGTTCATATCCCTTCATTGTAATTTGAGGAAATAGTTTTCATGGACAAATAGTTATGAACCTTTTCATGCTACCAAACCATTGTCTCGTCTCCTTGCGATTATTCTCTTCGACATGCTTGCAACCATCTTTTCCATTAGTGTTAATTCATTTGTAACACACCATTAGTTTTATTCTTCATGGACATTTCTATTTATTGTTAGTGTATATAGAAATATAATTTCTTAATTTATAGTCCGTGAGATTCTGCATTATCACCCTTATTGAAACATCATGAGTGCATGAATTAAATCACGGTCAGCGTATTATTTTTAATAAGCGAAAAAATCTTTCAGTAAAGATGCAATGGCATGTAAATGCTAAGATCATGAGTGCATGAATTAAACCGTGGTCAGCGTATTATTTTTAATAAGCAAAAAACTCTTTCGGTATAGATGCAATGGCATGTAAATGCTAATGATTGGAAAATCAGAACATTTGTGATGTCCTTACAAAAGTATTCAGGTGGAAGAAACTGTTATGATTTTTTTAAACAAGTTAAAAATGTATTTATTGATTAAAAATTCCTGTGCCTCTGAAAATATCAAAGTTCATGGTTTATGTCACTAAATGATGCAATTATGCATGTCCATTATGCTTCTTACTTTTCTAAGCTTTCGAAGACAAGTTTTCATTCATGGAGTTTCTTCAACATTTCTAATATAAAGCCCTTCCGTGCAAATTTATTTGTTGATGTTTTACATAAATTGGAATGTTTAAAAAACATAATTCTGTACTTGAATGAGATCATCTATGTGTTCCTTTCCACTATTTAGATGCCAACACAATCTAGTTCACATTGTTTAGTTATTTACTTGATCACTAGGACATCAAATCATATTTGTATCTTATGGTTGACAACTGCCTTTTATTTTTTCCCGGGAACTTCTTATCTTAATGGTAACACTAGAGAATTTGGTATTTCCTGTCAGTTTGAAGTTCTATACACCTTATGAGAAAATAATTTTTGTTGTTCTTCAGGTTTATAGTTGTCTGATTCATTGATGATCAAGAGCTGCTAACATATTCTCCCTGATACAATGGATGCCCAAAATGGAGATAATCAAGTAAGCTTTGAAATTATCATCATTGAAACATCATGCTCAATATCATCTGATAATACTTTTCTAAGAAAGAATCATTCTGCAGGAAGGAGTCAGGGTGATGGGATTCGAAGTTCCAAGGTCACCTGATACTAGCTACTGCAATCCCATCCCAGGCAATGAAGATGAAGCCCGTGATCCACCAATTGTCCCGCCTCACTTGCAACACCCTTTGCTGATCTTCCCGGCAAATCAGGATGCTTCAAATAGCCTCCCGTTGCCTAACAATGTAACTCTGAACCACCTATACATTGAAAATAGGGAAAGGCCGAGCTCAGTTGTTGCCCTTGGTATAACACACCGCTATCGATCAAAATTTGTGACTGTTGTGCTTTACAAACCAATTCGGAGAAGAGGTGCATGAAGATTGGCTATGTCCATATTTCAATTGCATTTCCTTCTCATCTGGTTAGTTTTATGTTCCTCTTGGCTACATTCTCAAATTTTAACAGATACATATGGGAGGAGAATATTATAAGGTTATATATGTGTAATTTCAGGACTTCACAAGAGTCAATCTTTGTTGATGAACCATCACAGTTTGTAGTTGTAGTTTATTATTTTTTAGAACTTACATTATAGTTCACAATAATAAATGTATTTTATAAAATATATATATATATATATAAACAAAAGAGCTTGATTATTCATACTAATGACTACAAATTAATGAATCTACTATTCTAATCTTGAAACATCAAATATACATAGCCAGAAAAAATCTTTACAATAAACTTAATCAGTGCCAAGTTATACTTATTAAAAAACACAAAAATTAGCAAAGCATGTAAAACAAAAGGAAGAAAAACTTGGAATGCCTACAAATAATCACATAAAACAAGAGGTTCACTTATTCTGGCCACGAGTACATATGCAGGATTAGCTGATTGCTGCATGAAAAATGCTTTAGAAGTCCTGATAAATGCTAGATTGATTGCTAGATTGATTGCTGGATCGATTCAATCTCAGTCTCAATCATTCTTCGAACATCATCGATCACCAACCAAGTCTGATGTCCACCTATCACTTCAGCTTGTTTTTTACCATCTCTCCATAGCTGTTAACATTCATGATAATACCATTAGTAAAAATGTCTGTTATAGTTCGTTAAAAAGTAAATGCAGATTGTCCTAGTTTTACCTGTATTGTTGGCATCTTCTGCTTGGTTGTTCAAGATTCCACATGTAAAGATATAGATATAAGACAGTTAAATCTCTGATGAGAAAACAGTGCTGACAGGCTGACTATATACAAGTGGTTTTTCAGGCACTTAAAAATGTGTAAAGGAAAACCAATAGTATGATCAATTAATCGGAGTGATGATAATCTAAACCATATGCAACCACAGCATATTATTTTATCAAAAAATGTATTCACCATCTTTGTAGATACAAATATTGACAACACAAGTTGGTAACTTAATTGGATGATCCAATCTTGAGTAATATATTAATGTATATAGCATTGAAAATGTTTATGGTCAGGATTACAAGAGCCAGGAGCCAGAAATTGAACATGATTTTAGATTTTTTTTTTCCATAAGTTGGGATGAACATCAAGAGAAGCATAAGAAAAACGATATAAGGCCCACTTACAGTAATTTCTGCACGATTGACAAGTCTTTGAGGAACTGTGTTCACATCAATACCATAAAAGTGTATTCTGCACCAAGGTGCGAGGCCAACAATTAAGTCTCTTAGAAAAATATAATCTGTAATCAAAGAAACTAAACTTCCAGGCAGCATTTGAATTTTTTCAGTATATAAATAAACTACTGAGAAAAAAAAAAAAATCACAACTCTAACCTTGGATGGTAATCAGCAGCCAACTTTTCCAGTTTTGGTTTTAAATATATACATTTTCTGCACCAATTTGCCATCCTATCATACATAAGTGCAAAAATCAAAGTCATAGTCCGCACCAACAGAGTAACTGCTAGCAAATATAGATATATGCAGTAAAATTTAACATTGTCACTTACAAGTTACAAAAGCCAAGTTTCAATGATTATTTTTGGCAATGGAATTAAACATCATCCATGGATTGGTAGACTACATAACCCTTATCAAAATTCATTTCAAAAATCATCATGAGTTTACCATAATCTCAAATGGTACAAAACACTTTAGAGGGCCAATACCATACAAAGAAAACATCAGCTGCCAAGAAAATCACTGTTTTAAATTATTATTCCAAATTCGAATAGCATTGCAATTGTTTCAAATACAATGAGAAAAAAAGAGAAAATATGGAATGACAGATGTACAACTATAAAGCATAATGCACAAACCATAATTAGCTACACCTAACAATTAGTATCCTGATTCAAAAGTTGCAGAAAAAATTAGGAAATGGACTCTAATTTGGGGTAGCAAACATAACATTGACCTAAATAACAAGTTTTGGAGTACAATTTGAATTACTCCAATATTCAAAAAGCTTTTATTTATAGGGTCGGATGATCATCAAACAATTAGGTATGGAGGTGGACCAAAGCTAGCCACATAATGCAAATTAAAGAAAAACTGTCATACCTAACACTGATTCTACTAGTCACAAACCAAATACAAGATATGATCAGCATCCCTTACAATTAAAGCCACAGTCTGATGAGTGTCTCAATGACTCAAGCTACATTCATACATCCAAAAGGAATGGTGCACAGCCAAAAAACCAATGGAGAAAAACATCTCCTCCATCATCAGTTCAGGGAAATTCAAGAAAAGGACCATCTTTACAGAACAAAGCCTAAAGATTCTAAACATTCAATAAAACTAACTGGACTTCAAAACAAAAGTCCAAACCAAAATGTCCCTCAAATTAGCAAGCTTTCAATCAATCATATCAATCACCAAATCAAAAGCAACAAAGCAAAAAGAACACGCAGAAAAAGAGAAAGACAACAAAAAAAGATTAGAATGGGAAAAGCTACAAACCAGAGAAAGACAACAGGCTTCTCCTCCGCAATGATCCGATCGAATTCCTGCTCGCCAGACACCGGAACCAACTCAATCGATGTAGGAGTGTCATCATCCGCCACACTCTCCGTCGAGAAGTCATCCTCCACGTTTCTCCACGCCGTCGCAGCTATGACGGCAGCACGAGGCCTCCGATGCCAAGGAATCGAAGAGGGATAACATGAAACGGATTCGAAGAACAGAGAACGAAGAATGGAGAGTTGTCGCGGCAGAGCAGGCACCGGCGAAGGCGATGGCGATGGTGTCGGAGCCGCCGCCTCCGCCGCCGCCGCCGGCGCTCGGAGGAGACGAGACGGGAGAGAGAAAACCTCAGAGACCATCGCGCAAGGCCATGCTCGAATGGGTCTCTTTTCCGACGAGACCTTTCTAATAGGCCGTCATTGTCACCAGCCCGGCCCAAAAAGCCCACTCAGGCCCGGCCCAGCCCAGAATTAGTACGGCCCATAGATATCAGGCCCGCTTCCCCTCCTCCAAAATAAAATAAATATTAAAAAAATTTGCAAAAGATAAAAAAATATTAATATTAATTTTTCCTTCATGAAAACGAGTTTTATTAAAATAATTAGTAAGTAATATAATATCATGATCTAGAACATAAACCATGATAAAAAATGTCTTTTTCTCATATATTTATATATTCATGAATTGGATATATATATATAATTATGTATATAAAACTTGAGGGGATTAAATAAGCTTAAATTTAATATGATAAAGAATGATTAACTTACATGAACAACCACTAATAGAGAATTCAGAGATGCCATGTAATCATTTACTAATATGATATTTGATTTTCTTGTCATAACTCTAAAGTCCAAAGATATGTGTCAAAACTTGATTGTCCTACAGTTAGTAAAAGAAAGCTAAAGTGCATTGCATGAACAATGTAAAGCAACTTGAAGATCACTCATTACTTCTCTCTTTATATATATATATAAATATATTATAGAACTAGTACACTAATTCTAGTACTTCCTCAAATGATTTGAAAGAGTCTTTATATATATATATATATATAAACTAAACAACCATTAATCTTATTAATTAATACCTCTAAAGCATTTCTTATGTGTCCCTATAAATAACAGTCCCATTACTCTCTCCATTCCTCACACTCTCCATCCTTCTCTTGTTCTTCTTTCCTTTTCTATCTCTTAGCATCATTAATTTAGTGGTTGGAACTAGAACTTCCTTTGAACTTCTTATTGTTTCTTATTGCTTAATTCCTTACTATATCTTAAAGATATCTATCTGTATATATATATATATATATATGTGTGTGTGTGTGTTTTAATTTCTTCATCAATACATGCATTCTCATTGTTTCAGCTTTCATTGATTTGTTCTATGAGCAATGCATTAACAGTGGCTATTTGCTGATGTTGCATCATCATGATTCATATCGATGACGA
Organism: Dioscorea cayenensis subsp. rotundata; assembly: GCF_009730915.1. NCBI lineage: Eukaryota > Viridiplantae > Streptophyta > Magnoliopsida > Dioscoreales > Dioscoreaceae > Dioscorea > Dioscorea cayenensis. Next base: position 22,157,222 of record NC_052481.1, read on the forward strand.
TATCGTTTCAGATGAGAATCCTGATGATGCTGCATTGGCAATAAGCTACTTATTAACTACTCATTCATGTCTCTAGATTACAACATTCTCATTGAGGTATGACACTGTTATTTGTTCTTGAGTTCTTCTAATTTTTCTTTAATTTTTTTCATTAATGTTCAACATGTTACTAATAATAAATTAATAATAAATCAGTCTCATGAGATGATATTTTTTTCTGATAGATAAATTCATGCCATTGTGCTGCAACTCTATTTCTCAGGAATGAAAGTTTGATTACTTATCATCCAATGAAGTTCAATATTTACAAAGTCTTGAAGTCTGATGTTACTATATTTACAGTAAAAAGAAGCATATTTACAGTGAAAGGTGAATCAGAAATATAAGCAGATACAGTAAAAGCAAATAACTGAAAAGAAAAGAAATTGATATCATGTGCTTTATGAATGAGACCATCATCTTGTTGTCAGTTTGAAATTTTTGCAAATGATTCTAAATTCAATGTCCTTTGAAGAACACTACATTTGATTCAAATTTTTTACTTTTAAAAATCAACATTTGTTTGTCCATTTTCAATTTATTTAAATAAAAATTATTTCCTTTATTAAGATTTTGGAAACACAAACACTCCATTGTTTGTTTATATCATTAGAATAATCTCATGCATTAGTCTAAGTTAAAGGATCATCTTAATAAAATGAAAAGAAGTCTAGAGTTTATGAGATCTTAGGTTGAGACAGAGATAAATAATAAAAAAATTATAGATTAACGGCAACACAAATTAGTTTTTTATTGTTTTTATTTGAGATCCTTAACAAGTTTACTATCAGTTTTATCTCAACATATCTCTGCTTATGTTTTATATTTACAATTTTTGTCATTTGTTTTTATAGATTTTTCACATATAGTAGACCGTTTTGCTGTATTCCTGACTTTTTGTATTGTGTTTTATTTTAATCAAGTGGTTATCGACGAAAAGAATTATTCAAAATAATTACAAGAAAACATAATTTATTAGTTTTAAACATTGCCCATCTTTCACATAATTATAATATATATATATAATTATATATTAATTTTTTTCGTAAAGACTTTTGGAAACACAAACCATTCAGTAATGGATCCAATTTTGAGAATAATCCAAACCAATTAAAAAGAAAAAGAAAATTATCTTTTTTGTTATGTAAGAATTGATTCGGATCGGGTATAAAATAATGCAAGATCCGACCCGTAATGGGCCTTGGAAAGTCCCAAAGTAACCCCAAAAAAACAATGATGACGACAAGGGTAGTTTCGTCTTTCTAAACTAGGTGTACCTTTTGCTCTTTTGACCCCTATTATTTTATTTATTTACGATTCCCGGGATTCTCAGGGGAAGAAGAGGGCTGGTTCCTTTTCAGCTAGGTTTTTGTTCGGAGATCAAGGTCCGTGTCTATCTCGCTGGTATTCCTCTAATCCTTCGTCTCTTTCGTTGCAATTCGTTCTTCTGATGTTTTGGAAGCTTATATGGTTTTGATTTGCATGTTTTGATTCGGTTTGATGGAGCACTGTTGTCATGTCGATGGTTGTTTGTGATGAATCGAGCATTGTATGATCTGATGTTGCTTTCTCTGTCAAGCTATGATTTTGGGACTATTTTGATGTTTTGTTGTTGAATTTCTCACCAGAAACCTTCACTTGGTAATACTTCAAAGTAGTGCTGATGAATCCATTGTTGTTTTTTTATACATGTTGTGAGGATGGTTGTTAATTAAGCACTGCATTTAATGCAGAGAGTGTGGTCTGATGTTGCTTTGTATATCAAGCTGTGATTTTGGGATTATTTTGACATTCTGTGAAGATATGTTTTTTTGATGTATGTTGTAAGGATAGTTGTCAATCAAGCAGTTGAAGAGAGCATAATCTGATGTTGTTTATTATATCAAGCTAGAATTTTTGGGATTATTTTGATTTTACATGCTTGCATTTAACGCTTCTCAAGTACGGAGTACTGATGAATCCATGGTCATTTTCAATGTATGTTGTAAGGATGGTTGTTAATTAAGCACTACATTTGGCCAGAGAGTATGATCTGATGTTGTTTCCTGTGTCAAGTTATGATTTTGGGATTATATTGACATTTCATTGCTGAAACCTACACTTGGGAATGCTTCTAGAGACTTGTATAGTCAAATAACGGAAAATCATTTCGTCACTTATATGAAATGCACAAACTAGATATCCAGAGTATTTTACTGTAGCGTGTACATAACAGGATTCTGCTGTTTTGTTTTTTCTTCTTCAGATGACTGGAAAATTTTATGTGATTTAAATCAATGGTATTTCTTTCTAAACATTCGAGAATGAAATGTGGTAATTGTCATCCATTGTGTGAAGTTTCTACCTGTTTTTTGAATCTGTGGTGTTTATGCCTTCGTATTTTCCTTTGTGTTGTGAACTTTCTCAATGAGTTTTGGTTTATCCATAGGTGACTGTTGTATTTTCATGATTGGTGCCATTTGGGTTCATATCCCTGCATTATGATTTGAGTAGATGGTCTTCATGGCCAGATATTCACAAAACATTTTTCATGTGTCCCAACTATTGCCTCCTCGCCTCGTGTTTTATCTTTTGACAGGTGCATGTAGTTGTCTGTTCTGGTTGTGCAAGTTTATTTGTTACACACCAGGGGTTTTATCCATCATGGACTTATACACTTGTTGAAAGATCTTGACTGCATGATTTAAATCATGGCAAGTGTATTATTTTGAATAAGCAGAAGATTGTTTTAGTAAAGTTGCAATGACATGTAAATTTTAATGAGTGGAAAATCAGATCTTTGTGATGCTTTTGTGGTGTATTCAGATCGTAGAAGTTAAAAAATTATTTGTTGATTGAAAAATTTTAATTATGACTTAGCAAATATCAGAATTCATGATCCTTATTATTGAATGATGCACTTATGCATGGGCATTGTGCTTCTTAGTATCTACACTTTACAAAGTGCCCTATAGTTTGTGTTCATAGAGTCTTTTCATCCATGCAAATTTATTTGTTGATGTTTTACATTAATTGGAACGTCTAAAAACATCATTTGGAACTTGAATGAGCTACTCTAGGTGTGTCTGTCCATTATTCAGATGCCAACAGAACCTAGTTCACAGTGTTTAGTTGTCTACATGATCACTAAGACATCAAAACATGCTTGTGTCCATAATCTCCCAACAAACTATTCAACTAGATTTAGTCTTATTAATAGCTTATGGTAAACAAGTAACTTTCCTTTTTCCAATAACTTCTCATCAAAATGGTAGAACAAGAGCATACGATATTTCTTATCACTCTGAAGTCCCATACACCTTACTAGTAAATAATATGTTGTTTTTCAGGTTTATAGTTGTCTGATTAATTGATGATCAAGAGTTGCTAGCACATTCTTCTCGATACAATGGATACCCAAAATGGAGATGATCAAGTAAGCTTTGAAATTATCATCATTGATACATCTTGCTAAATATCATCCGATAATGCGTTTTCTAAGAAAGAATCATTCTGCAGGAAGGAGTCAGGGTGATGGGATTCGAAGTTCCAAGATCTCCTGATTCTAGTTATTGCAATCCTATCCCAGGTAATGAAGACGAAGCCCGTGATCCACCACTTGTCCCACCTCATTTGCAACATTCTTTGTTGAGCTTCCCGGCAAATCAAGATGCTTCAAATAGCCTCCCATTGCCTAACAATGTAACTATGAACCACCTATACATTGAAAATAGAGAAAGACCGAGCTCGGTCGTCGCCCTTGGCATCACACATCGCTTCCGTTCAAAATTTGTGACCGTTGTGCTTTACAAACCAATCCAGAGAAGAGGTGCATGAGAATTAGTGACATGATCCTTCTTTCCCTTTTCATGTTCCGTCATCTTTATATGATGAAATTGGTATTTCTCCTCACTCTTATTTGGAGTAGATGAAAGAAGCACAAATTGAAGACCTACCTGATTGTATTAAGCTTCAAACAACATTATCAATCACGAATATGACTGTGTAATTACATCGATGTACCATTGTTTTTTAGCCGACCAAACTACCAAAAGCCAGCTCGTTAGTCTTCGCCGTGATTTTTTTTTTTTTTTTCATCCTAATGATGTTACTCTTTAGTGTAAACAATCGGTAAACAATCGGTTTGACATCTGGTGTCCGAGAATGATATGAATGAATATTCTGTCTTACATCGATACCTCGTTTTCATCCAATGAATGTTTTCGCTAGTTGTGTTATAATACATCACATGAACATAACTTGTCTTGACTTTCATAAATTAGTTCATTAATGTGCTATTTGAAAGTTTAAACAAACTCAAAATGGATCAAAATATTCAAAGATGTCAATTTGGAACTATCGTTGTGCTTTGATTACAAATAATTGGTGATAATATTGGACATTAACAAGGTGTTTGTCATGGTGATCTTAGGTTTAAAAAAAGTCATCAAGAGTGTTTGAAGATTACAAAGAGATGAAATGATCCAAATATAAAAAGTTAATAATTGTGAAGAATAATTCTTCCTAATATAAGAAGCTTTCCAATGCCTTCAAAAGACAATTTAAGCATGTGCATTAAAAAAATAGTTTTTTTTTATTAGTTTTTCTAATTTAATCTCACAATTTCAATTGAGACTTACAAAATATAAGTATACTTGTTACATTTGATATGTAATTTATTTGCTATCCTATGACTAATCAAATGTTGACATAATATACTTATATATCATATCTTGTTTAAAATATATTGAATGTACGGGTACGGTTGCCAAGTGATAGAGTATCGATACATATCATGAAAATTTAAGAATAATAAAAAACAATAATTTTAAAATTATTGATCAATAATAAAATAAAATAAAAAATAAAACTAAACAGATCTCTAGAAAAAAAATCACTAACCGTAGAGAGATTATAAATAATAGATAATTTAATAATCGTTTTTTAAATTCTTAGACTCATATAACTCTCAAATCATAATGGAATAATAATACAATTTTTTTATTAGATCAATTAATAGTGTATGCTTTATTTATATTAAAATAAATAAGTATATCTTTATTTTTTGAGAAATAATCATATACCAAAATAAAGACACTCTCAAACAAAGTTTAAAGTTTAAACTAATGGAAATACAAAGCTTTTGTAATTAAAATTAAATAAAACGCTAACATAGAATTTTTTTTTTTTCTTCAATTAGTCAATTTACGCCCACCATCATATTTGTATCTAAATAAATAAAATCAAATATGCAATTATTCAAATAATCATATAGCAAGTTAAAAAAAAAACTAAATTAAGTAAAAAAATTACATAGATTTCGTTGTAGTGAAAGTATAAGATAAAGCAAAGCTCACATATATGATATTTAAAAAAATAAAAGTACCATGTATCTGTCCCATTTTAATTGAAAAAAGAAAGAAGGAAAGAACCCATCTATTTCATTTATATGGTTAAATATTATACATCAATTGAAGCTTCTATATTTTATTTAAAAAAAATTAGGAAAAGGTTATTTCTTAACATGGATGTCATCCATGTTTCCTAGTGAACTTAAGCATCATTTATTTGTAGTGTTAAACAAAACCTCAAAATTTGATAGGGAACCACTTTGTCCTACAATGTTCAAACTTCAAACTTGAGCATCATCTTCTTGGCATTAACTATTGTTGCAATCTGATCCTTGGGGCCTGCCATGGGTCCTCTTTCTCTCTCTCCTCTCCACAAGCCATTTTGATGGAGAAGCGGCGCCATGTTAATTCCTCCATTGTCAACTCTTCATACACTATAAATAAGCATTCTTTCTCTCCACCACAACATTCATTAATTTCCCACCAAAACATACTTCAAAATATACAACTTATAAAACTTTGTTGTTGTTGTTGTTGTTAGAAATGGAGGAAGGTGTAGGAACTCCGGGGAGCTCAATGCATGGTGTGACTGGTCGAGAACCAGCTTTCGCACTCAACGTGAACTCCCCGAGCATCCCGACTGATACCACTGCCAAGTTCGACCTCCCTGTCGACTCTGAACACAAGGCGAAAACCTTCAAGCTTTTCTCTTTGAAAAATCCTCACATGCGAACTTTCCATTTATCATGGATTTCCTTCTTCACTTGTTTTGTCTCAACTTTCGCCGCGGCTCCTTTAGTTCCTATCATCCGTGATAACCTTAATCTCACCAAAACCGATGTTGGTAATGCCGGTGTTGCTTCAGTTTCCGGCAGTATTTTCTCTAGGCTTGTTATGGGGGCTGTTTGTGACTTGCTCGGTCCCCGCTACGGTTGTGCATTCCTCATCATGCTGTCTGCACCAACTGTTTTCTGCATGTCTCTTGTTTCCTCTGCCACTGGTTACATCGTCATGAGGTTCATGATTGGGTTCTCTCTGGCGACATTCGTGTCGTGCCAGTACTGGATGAGCACTATGTTCAACAGCAAGATCATTGGGACAGTGAACGGAACGGCAGCTGGATGGGGGAACATGGGCGGCGGCGCAACCCAGTTACTGATGCCACTGGTCTATGAGCTTATTCATAAGATTGGCGCCACCCCTTTCACTGCTTGGCGTATCGCTTTCTTCATCCCTGGCTTTATGCATGTAATCATGGGGATCTTCGTCCTCACCCTCGGCCAAGATCTCCCAGATGGCAACCTCAGCAGCCTCCAAAAGAAAGGAGATGTCAACAAGGACAAGTTCTCCAAGGTATTATTAAAACTCAAACTCTTGCTTTTAACTCCATTGATTGAGCTGTTTGTAAAGACGGCAATTCCTGCAGGTACTATGGTATGCAGTCACCAACTACAGGACATGGATCTTTGTCCTCCTCTATGGCTACTGCATGGGAGTAGAGCTCACCACAGACAACGTCATCGCTGAGTACTTCTTCGACAGATTCAATCTAAACCTCAGAACAGCCGGCATTATTGCTGCCTGCTTTGGCATGGCAAACATTGTTGCCCGACCATTTGGTGGCTACATGTCAGACTTGGGTGCAAGGAAGTTTGGAATGAGAGGCCGTCTTTGGAATGTATGGATCCTCCAGACACTTGGTGGTGCATTCTGCCTCTGGCTTGGCCTTGCCAACAGTCTTCCGATTTCCGTCTTTGCAATGATATGTTTCTCTATCTGTGCACAAGCAGCATGCGGTGGAATCTTCGGTGTCATCCCTTTCATCTCAAGAAGATCTCTGGGGATAATCTCCGGCATGACAGGCGCCGGAGGGAACTTTGGCTCCGGGCTTACCCAGCTCCTTTTCTTCACCAGCTCAAAGTACTCAACGGCCAAAGGACTATCATACATGGGGATCATGATCATGGCTTGCACTCTGCCGGTGACTCTGGTGCACTTCCCTCAATGGGGGAGCATGTTCCTTCCTGCATCTCAGAAGTCTACTGAAGAGCATTACTACACTTCTGAGTGGACTGAGGAGGAGAGACACCAGGGGTTGCACCAAGCCAGTCTCAAGTTCGCCGAGAACAGCAGGTCGGAAAGGGGCAAGCGCATTGCCTCAGCTCCAACACCACCAAACTCTACACCTGTGCATGTCTAAGCTTCGATAATGTCTTTAAGATAAATAATCAAGTGCTTGTTCTCAAACTTCATGCAAGATCATTTAAAAGAATTCTACTTCAATCTAGTTTTTGTGCCTGTATCTTCCTATATTCAGTACTGTCTGTGCAAGGTCCTGTTCAATGTCTTCTTATGTATCCTGTTTTGATCAAACTACTTGTAATGGAACCAAATGGAATGCATGCAGTGAAATTTTCAATCTAAAAGAATGGAAAAATGAACTAAAACAGATGATAATTTCAAGTATTTGATATGTGTGTCCATATAACAGTATCATATACAAAGGAAGATGGGATCTGCATCAGATTTGATAATAAGGGCAATAGGCAAAGGATACCAAGATACCAAGATGACAGCTGAGCATCATAAAACTATTCCAAGAATTTGAAACATTTTGATTCATTAGAAAATAAGGTAAAGTATCTGTTAGCATGATTCTTTACGGATGATTCCTTGAGTAATGCACAGGAGGTAGCAGAGTTGAAATAAGCATGATGATTCTGTCCTCCTAGATGTTGACTTGACTAAAATAATACTTGCTTTTGTTCTTCTCAGAGGGAGAGCTTGCTGCATCATAGTTTTTTAATTACAACAGCAACTTACTTTACTAATAGAATCTCAGAAAAAAATAATGGAGTGTTGAATTAAAAATTAAGTTGATTATCATGCATGAGTAATCACATGCCATGAAAATTTCATCAAGCCTATCAATACTTGCTAGCAATTAATCTTGTCATTGCTTTCTTTGAGAACCTAATTAAAGTATAACATCAGTTACGATTACAATTGAGAGTCAAAATAATAAAAATAGGAGAGTATTTAGTTTTTACATTATAAAAAGAACAACACACAAATTCAACAACTTGGTTTGGTTGATATCAATATCCTCGATAGTTGACTATTTCAATGAACAAAAACTATTGTTCTTAAGCAGTAACGAGAAACCTAAGAAGCTTTCTAATCATGCCAAGGGGCAAAACAAGAGTATATAATGTTTGTGTCCCCATCACTGCTTCCTCAATGCAGAGCAGGTAAGGATCTCATGTTGTTCTAGGCTGAAATTAGTGATGGTTGGACAATATTCTAAGTAATTTGAATAACATGAAAGGTTTGTCGCAAGGGACAACCTAAACATATAATTGATCAGGGTGTTGAAAATTTCGGTTTGGCAGAGAGCTGACACACTCTCCATAAGCCAATGATTTGACCTTGAAATGTTTAAGCAAGCTGCAAAAGAAAATCATATATTGAACTGCTGAAAAAGAGAGAATATGAGTTTAGCATCACAAATTTTCGGCCCAAGGGTTGAGAAAAGATTGATAGATACACTAAAATAGAATAAAACCAGCAAGGGGCAACCTTAATATATGATTGATCAGGGTGTTGAAAATTTCGATTTGGCAGAGAGCTGACACACTCTCCATATGCCAACAATTTGACCTTGAAATGTCTAAGCAAGTTGCAAAAGAAAGTCTTATAATGAACTGCTGAAAAAGAGAGAACATGAATTTAGCACTAAATTTGCCAACCAAGGTTTGAGAAAAGATTGATAGATACACTAAACCAGAATAAATCAATAAAATGACCAATTGAAAGAAGTTTATAATCATTTTAGAACTAATGTTTGATGTAACTTCAAAAGACACAGCTCAGAATCAGTACAAGTCTTCTATGAATCAAACCATTGCATCTTGGCACAACAATAAGATGCATTAAAAAAATGAGTATTAACTAATCTCAAATACATATATCTGCCCACAGAGTATGTACCTTCTAGATTGGCATCTGAGACAAACTGACCAATACATTTATATGTACATTGCCAACAATCGAATGACGATGAAAACCCCCTTAAAGTGTCACTTCATGATGTGCGTCCAGAGCGAGAAAAACGTCCAAAGTTGCAACAGAATAATGAAGCACAGACGATGTACTTGATCTGAACCAGGAAAGAGTTTAATCAAGTGATATGCAGATCACATGACAGAAAAATATATCTAAAGTATACATTAAACAAGAAGTGAACAAGAAGACAAATGCTACTGAAAGCATGGTTTAACTCAAGCATTTCACATAACAATGTACCCCATTTAGTTGGTCTATTCTTCGTAGCAGATTTTCAACTAAACTAACATCAAGAAAAAACCAAATAGCAATATACAAATTTAAGTGATCTGAATAGCGAATAACATTGGAGATATAAATCCAAGTCATTAAAATAAGATACACAAACTTACCAGCTTAGTTTCCCACTCCCTCCACAAGTACTACATGAGCGAGCTGAAGAACACTTCATACAATAACTCCACTTCTTCGGAAGCCTTTAATTAAATACCAAGAAACAAAACATCAAGCACATAATTTGAAGCATACAACCACGTAAGTAAAACACAAAATCCAGGCATACCCAGCAGTGTATCGGGTTGCCATGTTCTTGGCGGTCATTCTCGCACGATCAGCACTTTCCTCCGAGAGCTTCTTTAGTATGAAGCCCTCTCCATTGCATGCCGAACAAATACCAGAACCGCCACAATCTTCACAAACTTTCAAAGGTTCTGCCTGATAAAAAACAGAGTCAGAATCAAACAACCACATTCACCAAACTCAAAACCACTGAATAATTAGCAAAGCACAGACCAATGTAGGATTAACCGAAGCTTGCTTAGTCTTTGAAAGAAGCACAGAGCCCGCACCAACAGCCACTGCAGCAAGTACAACAGTTGCTGCTGTCTCAGGCAATGCAGCAAACACATTGTGTGCATTGCGTTCCTGACGGTGTGAGTTAAACCTTACTGGAGTTTTTATTGAGGAAAGCCTCAATCTTGATACTCTAATGGCTAAAACACATGAACATGATAACATATAAGACATTAGAATCCTTGATATTATATCAAGAAAGGAAAAAATTATTGAAAATTGGAGCCTCAATCTTGACACTCAAATGAAAACTCAACAAAATAAAGATGAAATTTTGAAGTTAAGACATCACAAACAAACACATGAATGTTCTCATACTTGTTGTTAGATCAAAAATTCAAAACAAAAAAAGGTTGAAAATTTAAGCAGTTTTAAGGGGAATGGAGAGATTAGTGAGGATTGATGGATATATATACCATTGAAGGAGTGAAAGCCATTAGAAGCCACCACCATTGGAAGCTCCATTCCAACTTTTCTGGGGCTTCAGCTCCTCCTCAAGCTCTCTCTCTCTCTCTCTTATCTTCAATGCTGAAAAAGACTCACATTTGGAGTTTAAAGTCCCAAGTTTCATTATCATTTCCTTTGGTTCATCATCCTCAAACTGTTTTATTTCAGTCCACAAAAAAAATTTAAATTGTCCAATAATTTACCATTTCACCAAATTTTTATTTTTTATTTTTTATTTTTTTATCAACATCAAACTATCAAAGCATAATTATGCTACGAATTTATATAATTTTTTAATTTGATTCATATATATATATATATATATATATATATATATATATATATATATATATATATATATATATATATACTTTTTTCAGTTGGTCCCTGCTGACATGTTTTGTTACATCATAAGATAATTTTCCTATTTCTTTTTCCAAGGAAAAACAGAAAAATTGAGAGATAAATCATATAATTTTTTTTTAAAAAAAAATAGGTAAATCATAACCATATTAAAGTTAAAATATATATATATACATAAATTAATTTTAACTATAGTGAGTGATGATTAAAATATTGAATTGTAAAAATAAGACAACCCATATAATAAATGGTATGGATCTAACTGAAGCTATTCAATCAATAAAGACATCAAACTTTAAACTTTGGGACAATTGCTTGTTTCGAGTTTATGTTCAAATGTTTTCTTTAATTAGAAAATGAGTGCAAAAAATCAAGCTTCTGCTTTAATTATCAACAATGAAACTTCTACTCTAATCTTATTCAAGCTTGAAGTTACAAATAATCAAATTAAAAACATAAAATGAATCTTAACCGAAGCCATGTACACAAGTTGAAACCACTCTTGAACATGGGGTTAGCCCGTTGAAACCTTTAAAAAAAGAACCCTGTAAAATTATAAAAATAGATATATCACAAATTTATTAAAAAAAACACAGAATTCAATAGAAACAGAAAAGAAAAACGAACAGAAAACAAGAGAAAAAGAAATAAGCACATGAAGAAGAGGCTATACGCAGTCACCAAAAGTGAAGCAAGCCTCAACAACACAACAAAAGCTAAAAAACAAAGAAAAAGATGACTGAGAAGACAAAGTCTATCTTTAGGTATTTAAAATCTCATCAGGCAAGGCAGGCAAAAGGAGTTGATCACTCCGGAATAGTATGCGAAATTATAAACAGCTTAACACTTAAAAATAATAATAATAATAATAATAACAACGCAAAACCTAAAACTACTCAAAGTGAATCCAAGAAGAAGGTTGACTGAGACCCAAAAGTCAAGCAAAATCTTGTCAAACTTGCATGGCTGACTTTTTCACCAAAACTTTTGGAGAAGATCACGAGCATCCTCAAGTGTGTCCATGCTTTGTGTTTGCTTGCTAAGCGCTGAGCTGTGCCATCTCCCCTCCAATTAACCTCTCTAGCTACTCACGAGTTCATTTAAGACCTTTCCATGCATTCATGATATATAATATAATCCAACTCTCCTTTACCTTCTTATAATTCTATACTCTCATCCTCTTCTCTTTACCATGTTCTCAAAACCTTTCAATATTCTCTTCATCTTCTTCTTCTTCTTTTTCCTTCTTATATTAATAAGTTCTTTTCCTCCTCCTGGGGAACAAATTGAGTTACAAACAAGGCCACAAAGAGTTTTTCATCACCGAGAAGTCCAAGGATGTTTACCGAAAGGTCGAGTGCCGCCTTCTTCTCCGAGCCGATATTCTAATGATCAACCTCTCAGCTTTGTGAAATGTTATCCGTGGACAAAGAACCAGGATAAACCATGATATATATATATATATAATTGCAAGAGAGGTCTTGATTATATATATATATATATATATATATATATATATATATATATATATATGGTGCTTTTTATGATTGTGTATAAGTCTTCCATCTTATTGAGTGGCATACAATGTATTGATTATTTAAAAGTTTATTAGAATATTCATCACTAAGAAAAAGAAAGGTGGATATATATATATATATATATAAAAAAGAGCAAATAATGATATTGGTTTCATCAGAAAGTGAATACATATCTATGTTCCATCTTATCTCTTCTTTCTACTTTGTTATTATATTCATAAATGTATTGATCATAGATGTCCTTGAGAGTGCCTTTTTCCATCACTGTTCTTGTCCTCCTCTTTTATGGATATGGCCAAATGCTGTGCTCTCCTCTCCATTACTTTATATAATTACATGTGTGTGTATACATTCATACATTCATCCATTACTTTAGTGTGGTTGTTCACCTTCACAAATCACATATGTATGTTTATTATCATATATATATTGACTACATGAAAAGAAAACAAAGATATCAAAGTGATCACAAAACATGCAGAAGAATGAAAGAAGATGAAAACTAAGCAAAATTGGATGGAAGTTGTTTTCCATGAATGTTGAGCAAATACAAGATCAAAAGAAAAAAGAAAAAAATCCTCCATTAATCTTGTCAACTTCTCACAAGCATGTGCATCTTCTCTCTTTGCTGTCAGAGCCAACAAAAGTGAGCAGTAGCAATGGATGATAGGTCCCATTCCAATTCCCTCTGGTCTGTGAACTCCCAATCCAAAATCTCAACTTGATCAGACCAAACCATTTTTAATCATTCAGGACCACAACAGTAACAATAATTTCTCTATCTCTTTCTCTTTCTCTCATGATCTTGTGGTGTGGATGAGTCCCCCCCCTAAAAGACATAGGAACAAATTAAGAAACCCATGAGTTTTGGGGTCCAATGAGATCCTCATATCTAGACACTCATGTTCATGGATACAAGAGAGTGCAACCACCAACTAATAAGATTGCAAGTACTACCTATCTCCCTTGAAAACTCTTTATCTTTCTTCTCCTACAACAACAACACCAACAACAACAACAACAACAACAACAACAACAACACAAGAGAAAAGAAAGAGTTACACATGGGAAAGAAAGAGAAAAGCTTCTATGGAGCAAAGAGGAGAGACCCTGGATGCTCTTTTCGCCGGCGATGTGCTTTCTTAGTCAGTGAGCAGAGAGCTAAGTTCTACATCCTCCGGAGGTGCATTGTAATGCTTCTTTGTTGGAGAGAACATGCAGACAACCATGAGTGATATATATGCATTCATTACAATGCATATATGATGCAAGCTTCTTTCAACCTATATAGATACATATATATATATATATATATTGTCTTAATTTCACTCTCTTGCATGACTGTTACTATTACTAATGTTTCTTTCATATATATATATATATATATATATATATATATATAGTTTTGTTGGAATTAACTATAGCTTGTTATGTTGATACATGCATGTTGATGTTTGTGAAGGTTGTTTGATGTTTTGTCTTTGAGAATTTTATGAGTACATGATTCATATGTATGAAGTGAATGATGATTGACATTGAGGAGCAGAAGGGTTTTGCTCTCAAAGTGTTGTTCATGTTTGGCAGTGACGAAAGGGATGGGCTACTTTCAGTACTTGGTACTTTGTTTTCTTTTTAATTATAATTGAAAGCCAGGCGTCCTTTGTTTCAGAGATGAAATATTGCAGAGATATATTATGAGAGGGAGATGGTGGAGTGGGGGACCAATATATTCTTATATTTCTTATATTTCTTCTTGATTTCTTGAAATATGTGCAGTGTTTGCTGCTTTTGTTTATCAGCTTCTTCTGAATGTATACAGACACACACACACACACACACACACACATATATATATATATATATATATTTTAATTTAAGGATGGGCGCCTCTTCTCTCTTCTCATGGGATCATTGAGGGTTAATGGATGTGCGGTAATGTACCTTTGGCTTGAGGCTTTTAATAATATCATAGGTACTGTCAAAAATCTAATTCACATGCATGTTCAAATAATGTTATACATCTTGAATAGATTTTTCATGTTAAATTTTGTGAAATCTCTACAATTATCCCAGGGTCAGAGTTAGTATTTGAGTCAAATTTTATGAACTCTTTCTGGTCACCCGTCATTCAGTTGATTTTTCTCCGCTTGACATCAGCTTGAGAATCATCTCTGGGCCTTTTTTTTCTCCCTTTTCCAATATTTTGCAGAGATATCAAATTGCAAATCTCAATCTTTTGGAGGTTTTTGGTCTTAATATTTTCATTTGGCTACTCTGAGATAATAAATTCATTACCTTCAAAAGTCTCACAACTAAAAAATGCAATAGGTTTTTGATAATTACTTATATTTTTTATCAAGCGATGATAAAAAATTGTATCATCTTTTTTTTTTTTTGTCTTTTTTGCTGAGCATATTTCGAACTATTATGGTTGATTGCCTATTTAGTTAGATTATCCCAATTGTCAAGTACTCTAAGAGATTTTTGGGGCATATCAAGATTCAAAATCTTTAATATATACGTGATTTATCTATTATTTTTTTAAAAAAATTGGCCTTTATTATGTTGAGTTCAAATCATATCAATGCAAGAGAAAGTGAATTAAGTGGCATTCCTTATTATCTCTAATAAAAATAAAAATAAAAATAAAGGTCCATGTTTCCAACAATGCTGTAGATTCTAATTAAAATACATTAGTCCATGCACAAGCAAACACATATATATGTATATATATACGTACACAAAGAATATTGCAGGTTCTTAGTGTTTTTCTATATCCCAAAAGGTAAAATTCCAACTTATTATTGTGTCATATCAGATAAAAAATTTCAAATCTAACAAGAAAGAACTATACATTGCATGAACGTTGTATATAAAAATCGTAATCAGAATCAGACAAACTATTATGCATCTTTTGGGAGCACTGGCACGTTCAAGGGACACCTGTAATTATCACACATTTTGGCAGATGACAGTGACAAACAGTGAAAGTTAAAAAGTGGTGGTGGTGGTTCTCCAGGCTAGCTGAGGCTAGGAGGCTGAGCTAGCTAGCTAGCTATTTCTATGTAAGTGCAGTAATGCAATAGGGAGGTGTATCATGAGACTCTGAGGGCTCTAACTGCTTAAGAAAACTCTTGATTGGAGAATGAATAGGTGAAGAGATAAAATAAGGGTGTGAATAAGAAGACTATGGAACTAATGATGATGATGATGACTTTCACATATGAATAATTCAAAAGTGTGCACGTGCAATGGGTTGTCCATTTTAAATGTTCAATGGTGGTGCTACTTTGTCTTTGTGAATCCACCCACGTGAGGATGCTTCTTCAATCCATCCATGTTTAGAATCTTTAGATAGAATGCTAACATGGTCATGTAAGGTTTGGTCCATTTGCATTTGGCCTAAATGAAGTGTCTATTTATTGATTATGGTTCAAATTCAGCTCAGACGAGGTGGGAGGTTTGGCATATCTGTTGGCAGTTTTAACTCGCCTTATAAAGTTGAAAGGTATATATGTTATAGAGTTTAACTTCGTACATGTGTGCGACAACTAACCATGTCTATTTTATGTATACTAATATTTTTAACAAGAAAAGTTTTAATTAATTACAGTGATTGAGTATTTATGCGGAGAAGTAATGAAGAATTGAATGTTTATGCACCTTAAAGACAATAAAGAAGTTCACTACATACGTAAACATGTTTTTATAATTATATTATTGTGACATTAATAAACTATCTATGTAGCATACAAATATGATTTGAAATCCGTAGATATAATGGTGTTTCGATGGCAATGTATTGACCAAATAGTTAAAACCATGGCCAGTGTCTATTTTGCATATAGCATGACTTTCGGATCCTCAATTAGTATCTGATGTCTATATATATATATATATATATATAACGAGACACTCATATTGTGATTTTCTATGACAGCAAAGGCATGCATTCAGTGGGTGCAATTGTCTGAGTGGGTGAGAAAGGTGTATATATAACGACCAGGAGGCTGGGCCTTCAGGGCCTAATTCACTCATGTTTTGGTGTTTTCGTTCGGCCTTGATGAACAAATGTTTAAAATAGTAATCAATAATTTTAAAATATATTTAGTGGTGTGGAATATTTTAAATAAATATTAAAATCTTGATAGACCCTCAAATAATAAGCCAGTTCTAAATGTGTTTCTTGTATATATATATATACCCTCAGCCTTTTTCGGTCTTCTGTTGATATATGGTATTATAAATTCATCCATCACGTCTGTTTTATTCTTTATATAAACGTACTTCTTGGGCTAAATAGTAAGGCTCATGAAGTCCAGGCGGCCGTTTGCTGCATTACCAGTACTTAGCAGAAGAGCTGGTTCGTGAAGAAAAACATGAATTAAAGAATATTTCAGCCTGGGCTGAAAAAGGTTTGGATGACTGATAATCATAATATAAATCTTTATTGTGAGACTGGATTCTTCTATATATATATATATATATATATATATATAAATTAATTAATTCTTGGAAGTAGGGATGACTATGAGCAATACTATTCAAACTGTATCTGTGCTTTTCCTGTCCAATAATATACCATGATGACCAAAGCATAGCATTCCTTAAATTACTCTAAGGTAAATACTTTTTTTGACTAATTTTAAAATGATTTGGGTGTAACTATTTACGATTGATGAAAAGCAAAGGTAGGCCAAGGTAGTGTCGTTTGAAAGAAAGCTTTTTTACACTGGAAATATAAATCTCAATGGCTGTAATTGAGTAAAAATGCCAATTTTATTTACTCAATGATGAGATGCTCTTATCTTCCTCAATCCACCCATTGTCACGGTCTTGTTTTCTTTGTTCTTTGAATTGTTTTTTTATTAAAAGAAAAAAGTTTTTTTAAAAAAATAAATAAACTACACCGCTCAGTAAAAAATTACCGCATCAAAAAAATAAGAGAATAACAAAGCAATCCACA
>NC_052481.1:22175821-22195751 GCF_009730915.1 Dioscorea cayenensis subsp. rotundata
TCATAGGGTTCAAGACAGTACTGTTAAGCTTGCAGTGGATGTGTTCTTTGATTTGTGTTCAAAGATTGCATAATTAAATGAAGCAAAATTAGATTATAAAAGAGAACTTGAAATTGAATTTAATTAATGGGAATTTATATATAGTTTGAGAGAAACAAGTAGGGTTTTGAAAACCAAGAAAACAGGTATTCTCTCGTTTGATTATAGAATATGATTACACTTAATAAGAAACTCATTCAATGTAATTATGTGATACTACCATGGGTGCTAATTGGTTTAGAATAGTTTTGCAATTTTTCTCTAAATAAACACTATTTATGAAATAAATCAAATACTACTTAAAGAATAAAAATAAAAGATCTTGGTACATTTAAGAACAGAATCAAAAGTGGAAAAGACTCAAGAGAGAGAAGAAGATAATAAAACATGGTCTAGTGACTCCAGTCTATCTTGCCACTGCTTGTGCTCCATGCTCATTCTGACTCATTCACATGCATGTCTCCAATTTTTCTACTAAAATTCTATGATTTATCCAATTTTTTAAATAATAATAATATATTAGAACAAAATAAACGTTTACATTAGAACAACAATAAAAAAATTATAATAATAACAAATTACCCAATATATAGATAATATCATAAAGAACAATATTACTGATACACAAAATATAAGTAAATGTAAAATTAAAAATATATCCTAACATAAACAATTTTATCATCATGCTTGTGAACCAAGTGCAAGGAGTAATGCTATTCATCCTGAAATAGTGTCCGGAGCTGCATTCGGGACATTATTTCATAACACTATTTCGAGATGAATAGCATTACTCATGAGCCTGATATGGGCATACCCGAGTCACCAAGATTGAGGACCAAGTAACCAGATTTGGATCAGGCATGTTTGTACTTGGGCCCAATGAATCCAAGTTATACCAATGACAATGAGGTTAAGTTATTCCACTTTGACAAAATGATTTAAAACTTTGTTGCCAAGTCCAGTATGGCCGGCCCAATAAGAAGCCTTGCCCATCCTTATGGTGGCCCGCCTTCAAAGCGGCTGGTTTCTTGTCCTTCTACATTTTCAAAAGATAAGTTGTTGTTGACTTCAAATAATGATTTTCATATTCCGTCATAGATGATCATTGGAACCTTTAGACCCACTCTCCTACTTCAGAGTGAGTGAGAATAAAATTAGAGGAATATGTTTGTTCAACCACTTGTAGTCTTAACTTTTTAGCCATATGAAGAGTGAGACTTCGAAAAACCACTAGATATAATATCAAAATTGGTCCCTCTACTTTTTCTTTTTCTTTTTGGTCTCTCGCCGTAAATACTCCAAAACTAGTCCTCTACTCTCGAAAAATCGACTCACTGTCTCTCTACGCTGAAATGACCCAACTAGTCTCCTGATTTTCAAGTAAGAGGGTTAATTGGGAAGAGACTATAAGAGTAAAGGAACAAAGTGAGTTCATTTTCAAAAATAGTGGAACTAGTTTGGAGTATTTCTGAGTAGAGGGACCAAAAAAAAGAGAGAAAAATATAGAGATCAATTCAGGTATTATATCAAACCACTATATTCCTCGCATTGGGTTGATCTCTTCATCTTTGTCGATGCAAATGGCTAGAAGAATATCTTTCTTCTTTGGATAGTTCCAAAGATAACCACAATGTTTTTTTTTGTTGTTTCCTCAATCGTTTGATGCATTTTCTAGTTTAACTTTTATCAGTGTCATGTGTTTGTTTCACTGCCAATGGAGTCATATTTTGTATTTCTTTCCTCTTATATATATTTCTATTTCTTGTTTTAATGCAAGTTGTTTATCTATTTTTTTTTTAAATAAATAAACATAAACAATTTTGTTTTGAAATAAAACTATACTAGATTTACGTACCCGCGCTAACGCTGCGGGTTAACTATATCTAAAAAGAAGATTGCAAAGATAGTATAATTTTTTTTAAAAATTAGTAATATCTTTTTTTTTAAATCATTTTCAGTATGAGAAGTATATTCGCAAGATGTGAAAGGTTGAGAAATATATTTCTAGAATATATTATATTGTTTATTAAATAATGAAGATGATTGCATTTCAATACTTTGAAAAGAAAAACAATTTTAAGTATTAAGCCTTCTAATTGGGTTTTTTTCTTTTTTTGTTGTAAAAATTGGAATAAGATACTTGTCTAATGTATATATATATACAAATACTTTATCATTCAAGAGAATTTGTTATAATTCATCATCACATAAATATTAATTTAAGAGCAATGTTGTTTTTGAGATGATATTAAAGAGGCCTTTAAGATGGGTTTCTCATTGGTTCTTTGACTAAGAAAGGAGAAATCAAGAAATACTTTAAGATGGATTACTGTATGTAATTTTTTTTTAATAATTATAGAAACCATGAAGACAAGTGCCATATGCAAAAGAGAGCTGATAGTAGAAGATATTTAGTTATAGGATTCAAAAGTTGTTCAAGTTCTCATCTTCAACTAAAAAAAGGTGAACATAAAAGGGGGAAAAAATGAAATAACTTCATCCCACGTATGGTTGTATTATGGATGTGTATCAGAGACAGTGGAGTGTTCAACATTGTCATCCATAGCAACAGGAAGGTTGAGGTCAATCAGTCGCAGAAAGATGGGACTTTTTGGGAGATGAATGTGGGGAATATTCTCAGTAATCATAATGTAAAAATAATTAATAATAATGATCAGATAAAAAGAACATGTTGTAAATAGTATTCCAAATTTTTATAATTATTACTTCGAGTATTTAAATTAATTCCTTTGCATTTGCGTAGAGATGATGATCCTCATGCGAGCTTTAGTTGTTGATGACCCCTTCTTCTAGAACTTTATCGATGAATGATAATAGCGAAGTTATAATATCCGCTCAACATTTAACAAAACCAATCTGGAACAAAGCATAAGTTATGTATCATCTTTTATAATTTCATGTGTGTATATAGAGCATTGAGATCAAATTACCGGGTTTTGTTATGGATGCTCTAATTGTGCCCAAATAATTACTTCAAAAAGCTCTTCAAGAGTTCCATAACCTCCTAAATATTTAAAACAATATACTTAAATGAGGAAATTTTTATTTTTTTAATTTATAGTTGTCTATTGGAAGAAAGTAGATATAATAATCGATTAGAGAATATGTGAATTTTAAGTATAATTAATGATAAAAAGAGTGGTAGCAAAATTAAAAGTATTTTTGAAAAATGTTATCTACAGTATATCAGTTGTTCTATGTTAACTATTAGTAAGCTTTGCAAATAGATATATACTAAAAATTCATAGTAGCTAATTTATGTCATATTTTTCGATTGATTCACATGAGGAAAGTATATTTTTCATTATATTTATCATTGAAAGTTTGAATTGTAAGTTAGCTATATATATATATATATATATATATCAATAGAAAATGAGTTTTCATTATATGTGATATTAAGTGATAATAAATGCAATTTCTATACTAACTCCGGGAAGCAATAAATGCATCGACACGATTGCCGCATGCTACGCTTTCTCCTATGATCGCATGTCTATAACCATTTTTACTCTCGACAGCGCTACACCGGTGATCCGAAACTCAAAATGGGAAAAATGGAAAATTATATACAAATATAGTATTGCCAGAATATGTTTTCATATGTGTGGACAATTCAGGTGGATATGTCATTAAAGGGCAGTGAAAAACCATACACATCGGAAGAATGGAAGAAAAATGAAACAATTTATTGGCATACCTCTCTACCCATTAGAGCTTTTGGAATGGCACTAAAAACACAAATAAAAGATTTTGTTAATAACTTTAGCAAATTTTCATTAAATAAATGAATGTATTTTGAAAATGTATGGAGAGAGATCCATACCCTATAACATTTCTACCACCATCAAATACACCGAGAAATCAAACCCATTAATCCAATAGCTCCTCCTCCATACTAAATCAATGTTCTTCAACACTGACAATGGTAAACTATTTAGTAAAAATATTTCATCCGTGTTTAAGAATTTACTTATGTTTTAAGAAGAAAGATTGAGAAGAGGAAAATGAAGGAGGAGAATTGTAAGATAAATGACAATAACTATGTAGATAGGAACCAAACCAGTTCTTTGTCAAGATTTATTGCAACATCTTGGTATTTTTTCCCCTTTCCTGCACTACTACCACAAAAACACGATTGATTTGAACTTGGATGCGATGCTTTTCTTTTTCTTCCCTCCATTTTCCTTTTCGCTTTTTCTTTGGTTAGGTTGAAAACATCAGACAATTTGAATGGATATCATCCATTATATGGAGAATAATCATTAGCTTTATCAGAATAAATTAATACTTATGCAATTATTAAAGGTCTTATCTTGTTGTGTCATGTCAATTATTGATATATATTGAAATAACATAAAGTTGCTGAAATGTCAAACTTTGTGGAAATGTTTTAAAAGATTAAAACAACTGATTAATAGCTCGATATTGACAAACATTGTAGTAGTTAATTAAAAAATGTTAAGCTTGATAAAAATGACTATGTATTTTTTATGCTTTAGTATTTTTTTTGTATACTTAAGACATACTATGTTTAAGGTGATATAATGATTTAAATTAATCAAAGATAGATTATTATTATAATTTCCTATTCTTCAAGTTTTAATTTGATGGATATTTGTTCTGCTATGAAAGGAAGCCACATGTCCACACTATGATTAAGAGAGAGCTTTTATCTCTAACTATAATCCTAACCACCGCAATCAATGGCTGGATCTCTTACTTTCTTTCCATCTTCTTTCCTTTTTTCACCAACAAATTGGTTTCCTAGGCTTAGATGATCTTTCAATCTTAATCTCATCACCCAAATATATATATTTTTTAAGCTTTTGTTTGATGGACATTTGTTCTGTTCTGGTTAGAAGAGAAATGTCTTATTATGATTGAAAGAGCTTTTTATTTTTCAAACCCCTAGCCAACGTGCAGCAACGATTGGATCTCTCGCCTTTCTCTCTCTCTCTCCTCTTTTTCTTTGTACGAGTCGCTTTTCCTAGGCTATATAGGGTTAACTTTTGCTAGTTTGATTTGTATCTTTTAATAGGATTTGTTTTCTTATTAAAAAAAGTTTTAATCATATCTTTTTGTTTATATATGGACGAAATGAGTACAATGGCTAACTGAGATAATATTAGTATTATAGTATTATATATATTATATAGTTTTAGCCCTAGGTGTAGAATCGCTTAGCTTGATTCGTATCTGTTGATAGGATGTTTTCTTTAAATGTGGCATTAATTCTGTCGGGAGGAATTAGGATTCAGGTTTAGATTTATGTTTTTTTAATTACAAAATGTTTAAAAAGATGTGAATGACAGAGGTAGAATATATGAGTGAGATAATATTATGATAGTTAAATAATCTGAATTGTGTTTTTGTGAATAATTGTTATGTGATTGTTATTATTGATACTATTAATATTATTATATATGATATATTATTTTTAAAATATTTCATGATATAACAAGTATTTGTACATTTCTGTATTTTTTATTATCTATGGAGTATATATATTTTTTATCTTGCAAATCTTCTGATATCTTGACATGTAATGTTTTTTTTTTTTGTACTTATACAGGAAATAAAATAAAACATTTAACCTTCATCATATACATAGATATGTAAGCTGTATGATTATTATTATATATGATATATTATTTTTAAAATTTTCATGGTGTAATAAATATCTATTAATTTACGATATTTTTATTTTTATTATTAATAAAAATAATTGGAGGATTTAATTTGTTAATTATCTTTACATATGCTAGATTTTGTTAAAAGATTAGTCTTTATGTATTTTCTGATGGGTTTTATGAGGGAATAAATACAAATAGCATATTGGTAATGTCAGTGTATATTTATGATATATAAATAATTTAATATTATACTATATAATGAATATGGTGGGAAGAACAGCCTATGTTATATTTGAGAATCTTTGAGAGTGAGAGATCATGATGGAGCAATTATGTGATGGTAGTATCAAAGAGGAAGGTTTGATATCAATCATGGGAGGCGAGATGGTGGTGATTATAGGTAGAAGAGGTTGTCACATGAACTATAGCTGCTCAGAGATTGTTGGAAGGATTGAAAGCTTATCCAACAATGTATGAAGTTAGTGAAGGGTTTGTAGCGAGGATGATGTTAATGAGTAATGTCAGAAGAATTCTTAGTGGAGATGATAAGACTTTCGTTCTATCATTGTTTCCAATGGTATTCATTGGGGGGGAATTGATTGGGAGTTTGGATCGGCTTATAGCTATTCATGTCTCCGGCGAGCTCATTCCTATGTTGAAAGTAGCTGGTGCTATTTGGCTTTGAGTGGTTTGCTATATTTTTCCTCTTTGGGTGGTTTATTATATTTTTCCTTTTTCATAATTAACATATTTACTAAAACATAATTTATATTATGTATGGTTATATATTAGCATAAGTTAATTGCATATTTTATTGTTGTATATTTCTCCCTCTTAAAAGTTGCATGCATGTAAACTTAACTAATTATGCATTATGTGAAATATTATGCATTTTTTGCTTTTGCTATATTTTGTAAGGTTGGTATAATGCATAGAGAGGACATGTATAGTGATGGTACAATTAATGAAGAGATGATAAAGATGAAGATGGAGAAAATGATAGGAGGAGGAGAGAGAGAGAGAGCACATAATTAATAAACAATGGTAAAAGATTCATTCTTTATTGTTTTAATTGTGCTCTCTGCTTTATATATCATCATTATTTTCTCTCTATTCTTCTCTCTCCCTCTCTAACACTCTATGTTCTTCTAGTTTTTTATGAATTCATTATATATATATATATATATATATATATTTCTATTCAAACTTTAGTACATAGTTCATACAAAAAAAAATCAAATGTGTTATACTTATGGTTTAAGAGCTACAATAACAATGGTGTAATCCTTTTTTTTTTTAATTTCTTTTATCTTTTTATTTCAGGCTATGGTTTTTTCTTAAGTATTAACAAAATTATTCATATTGTTATTGCTTGGATTTATGCAGATAATAGGGTGGATTAACGCTTCTCAGATGTCTTTAGATAGCACCGTGACCATTTCCTTCTTTTGAAGCCATTTCCTACCAGGATGTAGATTTCACTAATGCATGGTTTATTTGTTTTTTCTTTTTGCTTTTGTGTGAATGTTCACATTAAGTGTATTATCTTTTGTTATTGTAATATCATTTTTTTTCTCTATTTAAGGTTTTAATCTTTTGAGTGTTTCTCTTATTATTAGTTTATATTGTATTTTTCTTATTTAATAAATTAGCTATTTATCTATTTTTAATGAAAGGATTACATCATATATTTATCTCTTATAGTTTTATGTCTTTTTGGTGATTAATCACCGCATGCATTAAATATAGTAATTAATCTATTATTATTATTATTATTATTATTATTATTATTATTATTATTATTATTATTATTATTATTATTATTATTATTATTATTATTATTTTTTGAAACATTTTTTGTCGTTCATCTTAATTTGAACTTAACATTATAATCATGATTTGTTAGCTTTCATGAAATGTTTTCATGATGGCTTATAAATAAATTAGGTGTGGATTAAGGAATTGTAGGCGAGGGGAATTTATTCGATAATCATATATTATATTCGTAATGTAATTTATTAAATGTTAATATATGTCATACTAAATATTTTCAATATATTTTTTTGAATTTATGAGTTTTTTAACCATATGTATTACAATGTCTAAACCAAATTGATAATTTTTAGAAAAAACTAAAAAAATATCATAAAAACTTATATATATATATATATATAGATAAATAAGTAGATAGATAGATAATCAGACATATAGAGAGGGGAGTGAGTTTAAGTAGTAAAAGATTATGATAAAATATATATTTTTGTTAAGTAATTTGTTAAATGTTAATAAATAAAATAATGCATTCTTTATTGTTTTAATTGTGCTCTCTGCTTTATATATCATCATTATTTTCTCTCTTTTCTTCTCTCTCCCTCTCTAACACTCTATGTTCTTCTAGTTTTTTATGAATTCATTATATATATATATATATATATTTCTGGATTATCTAAAAACTAAATAAAGTTATCTTAATAAATTCTCTCAAACAATATAATTAATATATTTAATAAAATGTCTTATAATAAGAAAAAAGGGTTTTAGGGCATAACCTATGTTTTCTTGACTACAATGTGTAGCTGTTGTATTCTTCCTTTGCTTATATGTTAGGATCGCCCCACCATTCATATGCTACTCTTATGTGTCTTTTGTTCCTTGTCTTTCCATTCCTAACTGTTTGTTTTTATTTTTTTTAGTTTTCAAACTTAATAACCTCATAAAAAAATATATCTCAACCCGTTTTCCCAATCATATCTCTTTTTATATAATCATATTATACTTTTTTTTTTCAAAGTATGTCTTAACCGGTTTTTTTTTTGGGTTTTTTATTCATCAAACCTCTCTAACCTTTAAAAAAAATCCATTTAAAAACTGGCTTTAAAATTTTTAAAATTTTCACCCCCACGACTTTTAGAGATTATTAAATAAAACCCTACACTTTTGGTTAATTACAATCCTACCAATTTTCCTTTAAAAAAATCAATTTAAGTTTTAAAATTTTTCAAATTTTCACATTCAAACTTTTTAGATATTTTTGTATTATAAAAGGATCCTCATTTTTTTTTTAAATTTCATAATACCATTATCATCTAAGATTTGCAAGAAGTTTCTCTTAATTTAATTACAATAGACATTAAATTCAATAATTTCCAAGTATATGAACATTAAATACATATATGTTAATGTGACCCATTAAGTGGTTGTTATCAAATTTTAGTAGGAAAAATATTTTTGGAAACATATAATATTAACAATAATATTGATGATGATGATGAGATAATAATAATAATAATATATAGCCCCTTTTTTTTTTTGTAACCATCACCACGTTGTATCAAACAACCTTAAATCAATGGAAAAAATCAAATGGGCTTTCAAATTATTATAAAATAAAAAAAAAGTTTATAAAATAAACATAAAGGATGTTAGGTATTAAAATTAACAAATAAAAAAATCATAATTAAAAGATTTACCTAATATTGAATAGCCTCAGCCAACTTTCAAACAATGTCAGGATAAGCAACAATGGATGGCAACAATGGATGTCAGGATAAAAGATGTGTGGGCCAAAAGTGGGAGTTATCTTTGTTACAATGCATTGAGATGGTTTTATAAGCAACAATGGATGGCAGTTGAGATTTATTTGATCTAATCTAATTAATGTACATGTACTTGAGAAATCAAAGTAATTTTAATGCAATGTCAGGATAAGATTACACCTGCAATTAAATATACACATGTCAAGGAATTGAGTTACACATGTCAAGGAATTGAGTTGATTACATCCAATGGTGGGACCATGCAAGATCAATTAACATTAGGATTAGGATTGCATTTATACCAACAATTGAATGCTATAGATAAAAAATTATTGGGCTTGTAAAGATAAATGGCCATTCTTATCTAAAATGCACTGAGCTACCAATGTGTCAATTCTATTCAATTCCTACCATTAAATTTATATATGTATTAGAATCCAATCCAAATCTAAACAAAGTTTTGGATTTTCAAATATATGATTTCATATGAAAAAAGTACAAATCCTATCAATTCATATCAATTTCATACTTATCAGACAAAGATTTGAATTTTCAAAATGCTAATGTGTATATCCTATCCAATTCATATATATCAACTTGATATTTATATATCAGAGGAAATCATAACCTAAAACAGATGAGAAGCAAACAAAGCATGTAAACAAATTAAAAACCTCCCAATAACCACAGCAGGAGGGAGGAGGCCACGTAAGTAGTGTGCAATCAACTTTCAGAACAAATACCAAAAACCTTATAAAAGTACGCTAGAGTCTGCAGTACTTTTACACTTGTTTATACAAACTAAACATTAGCATTCAACATGAAGCTTCACCTGACTCCAATTACAGACTTCAAGAACAAAAGCATATCATTAACTTCCTTGAGTTTAGGGGAATCCTTAAGATAAGTAGGGGGCTCTACTCCAGCAAAGATATATAAAGCAATCAATTCCTCAACACAGGACATGTGCAAATCCCCTTGGTATCTTGTAATTGTTCGTAATGCATAAATCTCCTCCCATATCTTCTCTTCATTAAACTTACCCTACATTGGATTTACCAATATCACATAAATCACATACACAACAAAGATATAAAAGATACATGATTTGTTGCAAGTTTGTTGTATTGCGGATCAGTGCTATATTAGATTGTTACTTTATATAGTCATATTTCCTAATTGAATGCAGAATGGCATGAGACTATGAGCTTTTAACATCTTTAGATCTTGTTACTGAATTTGGATTATAGTAATCTTGAAATTTTGATGACACACTAAATTCAATGCTTGTACAATGCATTAATCTAAACTAAAATGAGTTGGAAGTGAAAAATAAGAAAAACAGAATCCTAGTAACAGGGGTACTAATTTGGGAATTGAATTGAACTTCTCTCTTATTAGTGGACTACTACCATTTCTATTTGCATTCAAGAATCAGGAATGCTAAAATAAAATAAATAAGGAACAGAAAAATAATACCAATAATAATAATAATATGCAAATTAAATTACAAACCTCATCTTTGTCCATAGCGTCTGTTTGATCAACAGACAAAACTGTCACAAGCTCTGTCGAAACCCAAATTTCAGAATCTGCAGTTTCTGATGACTGATCCTCCACAGCAGAAACATACTATGAGCTCTCCTGATCAACAGGAGCAACTAAAATCTGAGAAGTTGACAATGTTTTCTTAGTCTCAGGAGCATTCAAGAACTCATCTTTTTCGATTTTCAGCTCCTTAACTATGACAATTACTTTTCCATTAGCATTCTTAACCATAGATGCATGCTCCATCATGCTCAAGCCATCTTCTTCCTTCCCATTATTCATTGCTGATTTTTCACCATCTTCATCTTGTCTCCTTTCACCCTTTTCTCTAACAATTGGTAATGCCACTATGGAACAAAATTTGATTCAATAAAGATTGGATTTTTCTAGAATTTGATCCAGAACGTGGAGTACTTGATATTCTTCACCATGGCCTTGGAGATTCCACCCAACCCCGATGTCGTGGCTCCGATCACCTTCATGGCCGTTAAGAACAACGACGACGGCACCGGGAAGATGAAATTTAGAAACAACGCCATATATATATATATATATATATATATATATATATATATATATATATATATATATATATATCTTGTTCAAACAATGATGTGAAATGAAAGAGGAGAGATACCTTCTCTCCACTCTCCCGGACTCCGCACGACCATCAACGCCGCCGCCTTACCCTCCTTGACTGGTCTCGGCCGCCTCCCTCATTTGCAAGCGACGCCGCCGCCTCACCTTCCTTGACTGGTCTTCTCTAGGGTCAGAGCAAACAAACAAATCAGTTAAAGGATAACAAACTCACCAATTTTCAAAATCAATCCAAACATCAACACAAACAGGATTATTTAAAAACCATAGTAATCACATATTCAGTACAATGACCCTTTTAAAAAAAAAAACTACACCCCGGAAAACCAAAGATGAAAATCAAACAAACAAATCAGTACAATGACCCTTTTAAAAAAAACTACAACCCGGAAAACCAAAGATGAAAATCAAACAAACAAATCAGTTATAGGATAACAAATTCACCAATTTTTTAAATCAATCCAAACGTCGGCACAAATAGGATTATTTTAAAAAAAAATAATATTGTAATCACATATTCATTACAATAATCCACACAAACAAAGCACAAAATTAGAAACCAGTACATGGGAAATGAAGCCTTTTTCTTTAGCTTCTAATTGTCCCATAAGACAGTGGCGAAATTAAGCCTTCTTAATCTAGTGTTCATGCATGCAAGATTATGCATCACATTATCAAGCTGTTTTTCCCTCAATACATGGGAAAAGCTAAAAATATGAGAATCATATCGAAAAATAAATACAAAAAAATAGCTTTAAAAGAGGGAAAAGAACAACATACCAAATATGTTTAAGTACACACCCATCTTCGAATAAGAGTAACCGCTCTCTGAAAGTCTGGTGGTTAAGAGTAACCACCAGGCACGTCAGCCGGCACCTCCAGCCTCCATCTTCGTAAGCTGAATTGCAGACCTCCCGCCATATTAATCATCGCGATGTCATATCTCACCTCACTCTTTGAGTTCCAGATCTCAACGGAGTTTGAGAGAGAGAGAAAGATACAGAGATGGCGGATGAGGCTAGGAAGGTTGGGGCAGGTGCTTGCCAGGCGGCGGCGAGGAAAGTGATCGTGATATCATCTTTTTCCCCTTTTCGCTGATCCACTGTAAACCTCTCTGAGTTCCAGATCTCAACAGAGTTTGAGAGAGAGAGAGAGAGAGAGAGAGATGACGGATGAGGCCAGGAAGGGTGGGATAGGTAATGGGCAGGCGGCAACAGCGGCGAGGAAGTGACCCTTAAGAAGGGATCGACTGTGCGACTGAGGCATTTGAGAAGCAAAGAGTTAAATTTTGATCCCTCATCGGACCGGCGGCTAGGGTTTGAAAACAAAGGAAGGAAGTTTGAAAAACAAAGGAAGGGAGATCTAACCATAGATTACAAAGGGGAGAAAATCAGGCTGTTGATTATGTTGAACCAATGGAAATTAGCCAAATGTCCAGCACTTACGCTCACTGACTGTGCGACTGAGGCATTTGAGAAGCAAAGAGTTAAATTTTGATCCCTCATCGGACCGGCGGCTAGGGTTTGAAAACAAAGGAAGGGAGTTTGAAAAACAAAGGAAGAGTGATCTAACCATAGATTACAAAGGGGAGAAAATCAGGCTGTTGATTATGTTGAACCAATGGAAATTAGCCAAATGTCCAGCACTTATGCTCACTCACGGGTCTTCCAAATGTTTGGATATTAACATGTACCAGCAAGATGAAACCAATTCTAAACGTGTACCCAAAAAAAGAAAGGCTTTTATGATAACAGAGATAACATAACAACATGTCAACATCCAACCAATAAATCCAACCAATAAATAATAGCCAAATGTCCTATCAAGAATCAATTGGAAAGAAAGATTTTTAGGAGATAGCATTAAGAGTAAGTATATATATATATTTCACTTTATTTTTTTATTCGAGAAGAAAGGGGAAGAAAATATTAACCACTCCCCTTTTCTTTTTAATAAAATAATTCAAAATGAAATAACAAAATCAGTGTAGAAACTCCTAGAAAATTTTCTATTAAACAACACAGAATCAAAATGGAAATCATCTCTATTCTTGGGTATAAATGGCATCTATTATTTGTACAAAATACTGAGTTTTTGTATTGGTTTTAAGGCATTTCTCCATTAAAGCTTAGAACCATAAACATTTACACAACAATAAACATGCACAACTTAAATATCTGGACTCTGGAGGAAATATAAATAACTGGCAATTATTTTAACGAGGAACAAATACAATTAAGACAACAAATGATTGTGTTGCCTTTTAATACAGTTTACAAATTTCCAATGTGTGCACAATAATTTACAAGAAGCCAAGTTGCCCAGAAGACACATCAACAATGAGTAAAATGGTATGACCATCCATCACTCTGATTTAGCCTTCTTCAGTTCATCTCTTGGCTCCTTGTTCTTGCTGGTTTCAGTCAGTAACCGGAAGGTCCACATACCCAATATTGCTGCATGGATGGGTGCGACCCAATAGACCAACAAATGCTCCGGTGTTATGTGATCTCCTCGCGCGAATGCCCAACCGAAAGCCTAATGGGACAGATTTTCATCAATTAAGTTTGCATATAATAGTATTGAAAATTGTTAAACATATTACTTAGGTCCAAATCAAATAAAAAATTTAAAGGAGATAAGATGAATGACCAAATCATAGAGTTAGATGATCAGTAACTCATGTAAACATGATCCGAGCAAGAAGTCAGAATGATAAATTACGAACAGCTAGCTTGTAATTCATCTGTGTCATATAAGCTTTGTCAACCTTCTGTTTATGCTCACATAGTCACAAATCACATGTATGCAGGATCTATAATAACCACAACTAGATCAACAGCATTTTCCTAGTATTTGTCATCGACTTTAGCAGTACATTTATAGCAATTTATGCAACAAATTTTGATCATTCTTTACCTAAATCTAAATGTAAACTTGGTAAACTCCTCTCTGTGATCCCTCCAACACATGCAACCTCCTCTCCTCAATGAAGTCTCTCCGATCTTCAAACAAATTTTATATCTAAATTCGATGCTGATGATTTAAATCAGCCTGATTGTCGAGATTTAGTTCATAGAACAACTTAAAAAATTGAGGGCGTTCGGACTTCCCATTCATTAAGAAATCCAAAGTTGTACATTTGGGCATACCTTTCACCTCACTCATACAATGCCAGAGTATGTACATGAAATTCAAACTAAGGTATTTAAAACGCAAAATTAGAATTATCATAAAGCTATTGACAAAATAAAACCAGACCTCACAATGTAGGGCATTTGAATATAAGTGAAAGTCATGTGTGACCATCACTACAACCATTATGATGCCTAAGGCTCGGCTCGCTCACGATTGCTGAGAAAATGTTACATAGGAGATTTGACTATCACAGTCAATTGAATTGGAATTATAAATTATTCGTACCATGAAAGGCAAGTGAACTTGTGTTATGATCTAAAACATCCGGTATTGTCTAATTGGTAATTGCTGGAATTTAGACTAGCCTCCTCATACAAATAAAAGTTATTGGGTACATAAAAGCATTAATGTGATCGATAGATTTGGCAAGGAATATCATACCCCAATGAATATTTACTAATTTCGGCCAAGAAGATGTCAACTGGCCATTGCACATTTTAGTGTTTGTTTGGGTATCGAAGGTATATCAATTCATCAGAGAAAACAATGTCATGATTGTCATATAATTAATGCTAGCCATAAGAATTTCTTGCAGCCACTAGTAAAAAATGGCCAGCTTATGGGTCTTGAATAATGCCCTTTCTCATGGTCTAACAATAGTTTGTTATCAGGTTCTCCAATCAACTTCATCTATGTCATCCTTCTACAACATGATGGACAGCTGACTTTGTTCTATATATATTCATTCAATCATAAGGAAGAAACACAAGAGTGATACAGATTCAAGTATCCCCTTCTTTGTTAAAGCATGCAGTTAGTTCTCTTGGATAAATCAAGATAGTCACAAAGTAAAATGTCTGACAGACTGACACACACAAGGGCAGACTTCATGGTACCTCTAGTGGATTTGAAACCTGAATAATGACTATTCCTTAATCAAATGCTTGAAATTCATTTATGAAGAGATAAGCTTTAAGGATCTTTCTTTCTTAAAGTTGAGCCAGATAAGAACAAATAGAAAGCAAAAGGCCTCCTCACATTCTAAGAAAGTGAGCATCTACAGAGTAGGTTCTCATGTTAGAGCCAAATGGTCTATAATTCATTCAAGAAAAATCATGAAACTGTTGACAAGACTACCGCGCTCTACAGAAATAAATAGGCTGCATAAGCATAGCAACTGCTGCCGGTGACTGTGCTACATAAGGATGATAAGGGAAACCACCTTTCACATAACAAAAGTGGTAAACTAGCCTGCCTATAACTGACTGCATTGCCTCACATTGCTAATCAACTCAAGTCATCCCACCATTATTAATAGATTTAAATATAATGATGTATGATATGTACTGTGCTTTCTATTGCTCACGTTGTGATGATAAATTTCTTAGGAGGGTATTTACATTATTCTGATTTGCAACTATTAGTTTAGCGATGAAAAATTCTAACTGTTCATCTCCCTCAATCAGGGGGCAACACAAGGATGAGAGTGGCACAAAAATGTACTTGTGCAACCAGATCATGACCTCAGATTGACAAGCATTATGCTTTTTTAAAAAAATAACATATATAGCACTTACCGAAGCAGGGTTCATGATTCCTCCAGTTAAATCAGAACCCAGGATATGAAGTGCTCCCTTACATACACTTGAAATCCAGGTCTTCATAAAAGAAGCTTTTTGGGGTCTTTTTCTTGAGTCCCAGAGATACAAGCACAATGAAGAATGTCAGCAGTCCTTCTGTTAATGCCCCATGATGCATACCAACATTTAAACGAGGTCCATGACCAACTTTAGGGCATACTCTTTTGATTAGCATAACTCCAATAATAGATCCAAGTACCTGAACAGGACAGACTGAAGTTATCAAACTATTGTATTTTTAAGATTGGCGTAAGAAACGACAAAAATCGTGAGACAATTAAATAACCCATAGCAAGTAATTGGATAATGACTGAATATGTATATGATGCCATATGCAATCATACAGAGCTACTGTCATTGCGCCATGCTTTTCACTGAAGAATTTTTACAGTGAGAAAATATGACACTCAAACTAAAAAAAGAAACCAACTTTAGAAGATAGCTGGCATTAATGCAGCATAATTAAAAATAATCTCATAATCATAAAAAACACAAAGAACAGCCAACCCAACAACCACAATTGAGACAACTAATTTCACAAACTTTCTGAACCTGAATGTTAGATATTAGTGCATACTTCTCTCGTCAATATCAAGCATACAATCGCCCCATGAATTTCTCAGAACTATTAACCTGATTTCAGAAATCGCTTCTTTTTTCCCAAATTTTTACAAGAGAAATATTTTTCTCCCATATAAATGTTGGGCGTGAAATCAAATACAAACATTGGAAATCAAACTTGAATTGCTCATCTGTACCAACAACGCCCAGAAATCAAGGAAAATCTCAAAGAGAAGCAAACAAAGAAAGAAAAAAAAAGTATCAGACCTGAGAGGGGATGCGGACAAAGACGACGAAAAAGAAGCCTTTGACGCCGGAGGAGAATGCAGAGGAGAACACGGTGAGGGGGTTGTAGGAGGCGCCGCCGGTATGGTCGGTGAGCCAAGCGAAAAAGAACATATAAGTGACGCCGACGACGATCTTTCAGGACATCAGCGTCGGGGTAATGGTGGGACGCCGAGGTAATCGTAGATCAGAAGCTTGGAAAGGGCACCAGCCCAGACCCACAGAAAGGAGAGGGCCATGTCCAGGAGGATCAGGCCAGCTACGGCTACCGCTGGCGCCGGAAAAGATGGTCGGAGTTGAAGCGCTCTGAGAGCAGCGTCCTCCGCTTAGCTCTATCCTTCTTGAGGGATCTTTTAATGGTTTATATAACCAATTTTCACTGAAGTCCTTGTTATAATACTTATTCACGGAAAATATTCCATTTAAGAACTTCTTTGGGAATAAGATTAATATATATATTTTAAATATAGTGGATTAGCAGGGATTTATTAGAAAATCAAACCAAAACAGACAAACAGACACAAACAGACTACAGAGAAAAAAAAAAACAGAAAACACAATAAATAGACATAAAAAATAGAAAAAAAAAATTGCATCATAAAAAAAACAATGATGTCAGTAACACCGTTGCGCGCTTATCCAATGGGATGGATGAAAAAAGTTGGACTCTCACCGCAAAATGGCGATTCAAGTGTTAAAGCCTTTTATAATTTCTTGAATGATGGAGGTCTTCGATGTAACAAAACACCTGTCATTCTGAGGGGGGTTTGCCCAAAAAATCAATCTTTTTCAACTCGGTTAGCCTGGGCTAACAAGATTCCCGACACTCGAGAACTTAGCCCCTGCGTAGATGTAATTCGCCTCATTCTACCACTTGTGTGTTGTGTCATGCGTGCGTAGAAACCGCTGATCATCTCCTCCTCTTTTGCCCTTTTTTTCCCTCGTGACATTTGGAGCTACTTTGGTCGCCTCTTTGGGATTTTTATCTTCCTAGGTCACTCAAGGACCTTTGGGGAGACTGGAGGAGCAGGTTGCCTAAAACTCTGCTTCCTTTTTGGGACTTGCTTGTGAGAGCTATCATTTGGCATATCTGGACTGAAAGAAACGCTCAGATTTTCAATTCTATTTGTCTCCCATTTGTCTCCATTATCCTAAAAATTATATGCATGTTAATTTCTTGGTTCAATGCAGCTCCTGAGTCAAAGAAGGCGAAGCTTGATGAGCCAGTGTCCAAGATCAAGAGGAGCCTGGATTTCCTGAGCTCAAGAGACTCGGGGCGCTCACCCTGCCGTCTGGACTCCCGTCTCAGCGAGATCTAGCTCGTGGTCTTTGTTTTTGTAGCCCCTAAAGGATTCCTCCTTTAGGGTTTTTTCTTTTCTGCGGCTTTTTGTTTTGTTGTTCTCTTCCCTACCACCTCGGTGGTTATCCCTATGTAGAGCTTCTGCCCTCTTTTCTATTTAACGTTTCATGCTTATCCACTTTTTCAAAAATAATGAAACAAACGAATGGAAATAATAAAAACAAAAAGGATGAATGAAGATTGAGAAGATAAAGACCACTAAAAAGCAACAGAAGTATTCTCGATCAGGCGGAGGAGAATTACTCTATTAAAAAAACATAAGGTGAATGTGATGCTGAAAATATTACTTTTTATTTTTTTACTCTATACCACATGTGATTGTGGAGTGGATGACGAGAAAAATGTATTTAATTGATGTGTGTTATTTAGGATTTTTTGGTCATATGCAACATAATATTAGTGATACCCAAAACATATTCATTGTTTTATTTTTAATTTAATGTAAATAAGTCATATGTTGAGGGCATGCACAAATATAAAATCAATTTTTCAATATAGTTGTGCCCTCATCCTATTTAAGTTAAAGTTTAAATTCATTTTTAACATGATACAACCACTTTGTGTAAGAAAAATCCTGTCTTAATAGACTAAGTGATCATTTACAAAGATTTAAATTATTTGTTTCAATCTAAGTTAAAAGACATAAAAAAATTTGAAAAATTATATAAAATTGTACATCATTAAAAAGATATTATACATCAAACAGAGTTGTTTTTGATATTAAAGAGATGAGTGAAATTTAGGATAATTAATCAAAAATTAATGCCCGCTTTTAAAAATAGTTTTCATATAAGTGATAGTCTTTTATATAATGTTTTTATCGTATCTAATTACTAGGTATTTATAAAAATCATTTGAGTTAAAAAAAGAATTGGCATATTTTTGGGGTAATTTTTCATGATAATAAGTTTATTTTTATGTTATTGTATTTATTTATTTATTTATTTTTGAAAAAAATTATTGAAATTCTTTTATAACCAAAAGTATCTCAATTTGACAATTATGCAAGTTTTTATTATATTATATTTTATTATTTGATTGGATGGCAAGAACAGTTTAAATAAAAATTTCAACCAAAAGTTTGATATTTCATTTTCCTCCAACTCAAAAAGTGAAGGGAATCTCCTGTAAGTCTAAAAGGTTTTGGAATATAATAGGACCCAACTAACATAAATGTCATCCTTTTTTTAATTTATTATTGATTTAATAAATGCGTATGAGTTTGTTGTAAATTTTGCTTGGTTTGTTCCTAGGATTTTTGATAATTTTATATTTATAAACCCCTGTTTGAAAAAAAATCTTTATTTTTACATAAAAGGACAATGATGTCCTTCCAAAATTTCAAACATCCTAGTGAACCATATGATATTTTGAACTAACCAATAAATCATTAAATTTAAAAGTCATACCCATTTAATCCTTTTTTTAAAACTCTATTTAAATATATTTAAAATTTCTATATCACATTTATACTTAACTTCCACCTACATTTTTTTTTAGCCTATAAATTTTTTTTTTAGTTAGCATATAAAAATAGATAACACTATGATAAATTCATCAATTGAGCTC
>NC_052481.1:22196751-22253920 GCF_009730915.1 Dioscorea cayenensis subsp. rotundata
ACATTCAACATCCCACTTAAAAGGTGTATTTTTCTTGACCAACCTGGAAAAAGGCTTGCATCTTTCTAATAAGTTGGAAATGAATCTTCTAATATGTGCTAAACACCCTTGAAAATATCGCAACTGCTTCAATGTTTATAGAGGTGGCATTTCCAACATTGCCTTTATCTTAGAAGGATCTACTTCTATCCCTCGATGTCTTACAATGAAACATAGAAATTTTTCAGATAGGACTCCAAAGGCGTATTTTATTAGGTTCATTTTCAATTTATATTCTCTGAGGCGTATGAAAGTAGTTCTCAGATCTTCAAGATGTTTGTCTTTTGAATTTTTTTCGCTACCAGATTATCTACATAGCATTCAATGACCTTATGAATCAGATCGTCAAATATTTTGGTCATATCTCTTTGATATGTTTCCCCCGCATTTTTCAAGCGAAACAACATTACCCTATAACTATATATCCCCATAGGTGTTCGGAAAGCAGTATGTTTCTCATCATATGTGTGCATCTTAATTTGATTATATCTTGTGTATCCATCCATAAAGGAAAACATCTCATACCCTATGGTGTTGCCGATCATGATCTTCATGACTGGTACAGGAAAATCATCTTTGGGACATGCTTTGCTCAAATCTCTGAAATCAATGCATATCCGTATCTGATCATTCTTTTTCTTTACAACTACTATATTAGCAATTCAATGTGGGTATTTTTCTTCCCTAATAAAATTTGCTTCTATCAACTTCTTTGTTTCTTCTATTACTTTCTCTTCTAAGTCAAATTTCATCTTTCTTGGCGCCTACTAAATTAGAGAAACATTGAAATCAATAGCCAATCTGTGAACAACTACCTCATTCTCTAGCCCTGGCATCTCATTATAATTCCAAGAGAAATAGTCAATAAATTCTTTTAAAAGAACTTTGAAAGATTTTTTTTGTTCTTCTAACAGTTGTGCACTTAAGAAAGTTGGCCTTGGGTATTCATCATTTCCCAAGTTGATTTCAAGTAACTCATCAATTGTTGCTTGACCACTATCCTCTAATTCAAGTGGTGCATTTTTCATCGTAACGTCTTCTTCTTCCTTAGACACCATCATATAACATGAGTGCTTGGAAGATTTAGAATAACCTACCCCTTTCTTGTCTTGATGGGAATGGTTCCATAATTGATGAAAAATTTGATATTACTTCTTTAACCAGTTTATTTTGCGGGTAAATTTTTCCAGTGATTACCTAAGTTTGGCCTTATATCAGTTTGAGCACTAACTTTCAATTTGTATCAAAATGAGCATCAAATTTTAATTTCATTTCTTCGACAGGGTAATTGGGGATTTTCGGTGGATTTTTGGTGACGTGGACATCCGAAAGCTTTCATGGGTGCCCTGGGTCCACATCACTAGGGCTATAGTATTATGGAGAGAGAGGAAAAGAAGAGGATGATGGGAGAGAAACTGACGTGTACATCATACGTGGACAAAAAAAAGCCACATTGGTTAAGTGGCTGAGTTGGTGAGTTGGTGACATGGACTCGGTGCATCCACGCAAGCTTTCCAGCATCTACATCACAAAAAATCCACAAGAAATCCCCAATTACCCAGCTGGAGAAATGAAATTAAAACTTGATGCTCATTTCAATATAAATTGAAAGTTAGTGCTCAAACTGATATAAGGGCAAACTTAGATACTCACTAGAAAAATTTACCCTTTATTTTGCCCCCAAACTCTTCAACAATCCTCTTGAATTTGTAAGGGTAATGGCTTGGGAATTTTATAGGTTGGACTTCACTATCCTCTTCTTGTTCAATGTGTATAATGTCATCATTTGAAATTTTGTTATTTTTAACTTTGTAAAAGAGGATACCTCTTTCCTTCTCATTTTGAGCTAGCACATAAAAAATCTTCAAATGCTCAACTGTATGAACTTTCAAATCATCTAGGGACTTGTAGAAACCATCTAGAACCCTTGTGATATGTAATGTGATTTCTCGAGTAGACCCTTTGGTTTGATTTGTATCACTTTCATCTTCTGAAAATTTAGTTTCACTGCCAAAGTGAGGCAATGTTGATTCTTTCTTTTTGGATACTGGAATAGCATTTGATGGTTTTGCCAAAGACTTGTCCATTAAGGTTGGTGTTTTGCCCCCTTTGGAGTCACCAAGATAGTATTTGGCGTCCTCATAATGTATTTCATGGACACCAAAGGGTTGAATTTCACCATCTGTTCTGCATTCTTCTCCATCCACCATATATTTCATGCACTAATGAAGGGTTGAAGGGACCATCTGGTTTTCATGGATCCATGGCCTACCCAACAAGGTTTTGTATGCGGCATCAGCATCAATCACATGGAACTTCACATCAAATATGATCTTTTAAAACTTGATCAGGAGAGTGATAGATCCTAATGCTTTCTAACAATACTGATTAAAGCCTTGAATTATGATCCTTTTTGGAGATAAGTGACATATTATCCAAAGCTAATATCCAAAGAGTATTGAGGATCATTAGGTTTAAGGAAGATCCTGGATCAGCTAGAATTCAATTGATCTTTATTCCATCACAAGACCCTGTCATATACAATGGTCTATTGTGCTCTGCGTTCCAAGTAATAAGTCTTCAGTGGTGAATGATACCGAAAGTGTATGTGTTGTGTACAAAGCATACCGAAAGTGTATGTGTTGTGTACAAAGCTTCTGTCATATTAATTTTAGCAAAATAAGCTTGATACTCCTTAGGTTTTGTAGGGCATGTATTAAAGATTCCCTGACTTCTGTTGACATCAGTAGTGTGTCATACATGCTAAGTAGAGCAGGGACTTTCTTCAGGTGTGCCAAGATATTATAATATGGTTTCTTCAATGGTTTCTTTGGTGAGACATTTTACTCTTCTATCATCTTCCCTTTATTTTTATCACTTGAGCTGGAAGCCTATCTTGATTGGAGTAACTTGCCAGTTCTAAGCTACATTTGATGTACGTGGCAGGGTACTTTATCCTCTTCATCTGCAAAATTCAACTCATCATCAAAACTTTCGTGACATACTATGGCATAACGAACACCTCTTGTTTTAAAAAAATCAACAATCAACTTCAAGTTTCCATGGAAACTTGCTTTTGTAGCCATTTTTAAAAATTCTAACAATATACTATAGTGTGTCCCACAAGTCGGTGATATGGACAATAATATGGGTGACTTGTTAGGTAATATCACAAAAATTAAATAACATAAAAGGGCATGCGGAAGCAATAATATATTTGTGATATATAATCTATTTGTTTTAATGAGCATCTTAATTTAATTAAAAGAAGGGATATCTTTAGTAAGCATCGCTTTTCTCAGAATTTTATACTTCGGGGGTCTTTGGAGTATAGCATGGTTTCTTTGGCTTTTCTAACTGGTGTGGCTTTGAGAGTTTGACATTTTCCTTCTTCCCTCTTTCTCTGAATGCCATCTTCTTTTTCTGCTTATGTCTGATGTAAGGCCGACCATGGTGATCATACAGTTTTCAAAATTTAAAAAACTATCTTCATCATCATCTTTATCATATATAGAGTATTCACCTCCAAAAATATCCCTACAAGTTTCCACTTGTATTATTTCAACATTTTCTTCAACTAATTCCTTAAGTTGCTCT
The DNA here is from genome assembly GCF_009730915.1 of Dioscorea cayenensis subsp. rotundata. Taxonomy (NCBI): domain Eukaryota; kingdom Viridiplantae; phylum Streptophyta; class Magnoliopsida; order Dioscoreales; family Dioscoreaceae; genus Dioscorea; species Dioscorea cayenensis. The sequence goes on from NC_052481.1 coordinate 22,200,388, forward strand.
TCACCCTCATAGTCTTTAAGAGTGGTCAACATCCTTTCCTTCAGTTCATATTCTTCAAGAGATTCAATATATTCTTCTATGATGGATTTCTTATATTTTGAGTGTTCATGTTTCTGCTTCTTCTTCTTATCCCTTTTCTTGATTTGCTTTATTGGAAGCCCTTCAGGAGGTTTCTGGGCATTTCTCTACTTTATCCTTGGGAGCTCGACCTCTTCATCATCTTCTTTGACTTTTTGGATATGAATACTTCCCACAATTCTCCTGGAATAGTAGTAATTTTCCCATCAAATATCGATGGGAGCATTATTTTATTACCCACTACTGTGATTTCCCCTTAGGATGATCCCTCATAGTCTAGGGTAGTCATGTAATGGATATGTTGAGCAGGTTGTTCCAAAAGAACATTCTTGGAGAGTGTGATCCTGCCTTGATATTGACACTCAAGACAATCTTTAAAAACATAGCAGTCTTCAATTGTATGCCCCAATACTCTATGGTATGGGCAATAACTAGGATGATCTTTCTTACTCTGTTCTTCCAGTCTCTTACACATAGGCAGTTGCAGGCCTCCTTTCATGGCATCTTTAAAAATTTTTAGTACTTTATCTCTTTGAAAAGAATAGCTTTTGTTCATTCTCTCTTTCAAAGAGGAAATAGGCCTTCGTACATTTCCAGGAGTCCTTAAGCTGGATGGCTTAGCTTGTTCAGGTTTATGTAACTCTATAGTGTTTTTTCATTTATCAACATTGAAGGTTGTAGCTATACCTGACACCTTTTGCCTTTTTAGACTTGTCATTTTTGGAAGTTTGGAAATTAGACAACATCCTAGGGTTAGTCCTTTCCAATTTCTTGTCTTGTGAGATCAACTCTTAAAATGTAGTAATGGCAGAAGTACTTAAGAAAGGTGCCATCCAACTGTCAATGTTCCCGAGTAACAATCCCACTACTTGAGGTTGGTCCAGGCGTTATTCACACTTAATACTAAAGTTTCTCCATCTCATAATGCATTCAACTAGTTTCTCATCTTTGATTTGGTGAGTGGCCGCGAGATCAGCTATCGTGATCTTATCATTAACACCTCCAAACCGTACTCGAAATGTATCTTTCAGCTATTGCCTATTTTGAATCGATTTGGGTTGCAAACTTGCATACCACTAAAATGCAACTCTTGTGTGGATGACAAAAAATTATCTAAGTAGAAGTGAAGGTTTTGTACTTGTGTCTCCACATGCAGTTACAAAATGAGCTAAGTGTTGATCAAGATTACCAATCCCATTGAATTGTCTAAATTTACGCACATTATATCCTTTGGGATAGGGTACTAAAAATGATAGCTGGGATAATGTTTGTCACTATCAACTCTTATCTTGCTATTTTTGGCAAGTTTAAGTTTAGTGGTCACCATCTGTTGTATCTCCTTCAGAATCATTGCAACTGAATGTTCTTAGATAGGGATACTTCTTGTTCCCTTTTGCCATCATTTTTGTATTTGGAATACTGCATCATTAACATCATCATATTTTTCATTCATTTTCTTGTATTTTGTTTCCTGATTTTCCATTTGTTGGAATTTCTTCATGATATTGTTCTAGTCCAAAACAAAGGCTATTTCATCTTTAGCATCTTCATTTGAAGGATATGCCTCCTTGTAATCTTTTGGTATAGCATGTGGAATATGGCTTGAACCTTCCTCTCCAACCATGCTTTGAGAATCTGTTACTTGTCTATGAGATCTTGTGATAGGCCCTGTTTGTTCCTGTTTAGCTGTAGGGTCTCCTCGAGCTTCGGTAATCATATGGACACTGTGTATTTTGACATCCCCATTGGATATATCTTCATCTTTAGTCCTCTTCTTTCGATCAAACATTGAGTGAGAAGCTAAAGCTTGACCCTATGAAGCCTGCAGTTGTGAAACTTGATCATTTGGCAAAATAATTCGATCAAAAACTGTTTTATGTGCGCTTAACACTAATTGTTTCTTCTTTTGATAAAATTCCCTTGCCTTTATTTTGTTTGATTTCAATTCCTTTGATGCTCCGTATATCTTATAAGGTTTTCGCGATACCTGAGAGAGGAAATGATTCTCAACACCATGAATTAGTTGTTCTTTGGATGGTTTTCGGATTCATGCCCACAAGATTGAAGTGCCTCCAATACCTCCACAACGCTGCTGTCCCAAGTTTTGACAGATTTACTTTCTGGTATTTGCACAAGATAAAATCAATCACTTGACATAATGTGCAAGTTCTTAAGCTCAATTACACATTGAGTATTAATTGTAATTTATACCTTGAGTTGAATGTCCCTGTAGTTGTTTTGGTTGCTTGATTTCGTTGAGGTTGTTGATGATGTCCATGACTTGGCATTCCTTGCTCTTGGTTTAGTTGATCGGTGAAACTCTTTGGTAGCTGGTGAAATATATAAAAAGATTTAGTATTGAATAGAAGAGGAAGCATGGTTGTACGATAAACCAATGTCTTACAGTAATTAACATCTTTATCTTCAATGTCAAGGCAACCACATGAAGAGTTATCACAGTCTATGTCTCTGTGATCTTCGTTCCCTGATGGAGCTTCTAAAACACTTAAAGCATTCCTTTGTAACTTCACCTCCACTCCATTCTTTCAGGACCTGGAATGTTGAGGGTGGTTAAGAGCTATAAGTTCAATATATATATATATATATATAGGGAGAGAGAGAATTGAAAGGGAACCTACACCAGCATTGCCTCACTTAAATCTAGTGTTATTTCTATATTAGTATGGAAGGGCCATTAATGATCTTTAAAGTTCAAGGAACTCTTAATCTGTGATATTCATATGAAAACTACAAAAAGAATGGGTGATCAAAAACTAGATGTTTAATTGACCCCAATTAATGATGATTCACAATCCATGCATATATAAAAAGATTGGGATGATAAATAAGTAAAGTTGAAATGTACCAGCCAATGCCAGCCACCAAGACCAGTAGCCTTCTTGACAACACCCTGCAAACCAACCAAAACAGACTTTGTTCGGTTGTTCCCAGTGACAATGACCTTAGTGTGCCTAGGAAGCACGGCCAGGTCCTCATCACTGCTTTCGACCAGGGATGGAGATAGAATACGAGAAGCACTAGTGTCACCCTCCATAAGCAACACTACCAACCCTTTCTGTTAAAGGTTCACATGTAAAGAAGGAAAAAAATCACAAAATAATCAGAAAGATATTGACATTCTACAAATGGTAAGCACAACAAAATTAAACAATAGTTTCCCGTGATTATAGAAACAACTCAGGTTAAATGGCATCCAAAACTTACTGAAATTAACTGTTATGGAATTTTCAAGAAAAATCCATAAGACAACCAGACACTGCTGATGATCCAGATGAAATTTTACAAAGTAATGCAAGACACGTAACATAAAATGGGGTGAAGAATCTCAATAAAAAAAAACTGATAACTGTTATATTGGAAAAAAAAACAATCATAACCATCTATACATTATAGCAAGCAAACTAGTTGAAAAGCAATAATTCTCAGGGCCCACTTATTGATAATTACAATAGAATTAGGCACATCAAGTGCTCAAACACCAAACCTTTGAAAAATAGATCAATCTGTCACATTCTACAACAATCAACATAACCAAGCTTTATAAAAAATGCACAACAGCTCACAAAACCACAAGCTAGATACTATTCTTTCCAAACGTGAAACTTATCTGGAGGAACTTATCTTCTGCTAATTGAACTAAGCTAATCACTAAGATTAAGTGTTTTGATGATTTTATTTAACTAAAAATTTAAAATTACAATTGCATCTATAGTTAGTCTGGATCATCACACTAAAATAAGCAAATTTCAATTAGGTACAATGAAACAATCAGAGTTCTAATTCCATTTGGGTAACTCACAAGAAAATCACTGATACATTAACTATCACCCCTAATTGCTCTGTGATTTCTATTTTCAATAGATTAGATGAACAAAATGAAAGATTTTTTTACTCCATAAGTTCTGTTTTTTGATGAAGATGCCACTGGAATCCACAGGTTAAACCAATCTAATCAAAAATCAAAAATCAAATTCTAAAAGAAACAATTTATAACAATGAGAGAGTAAGGAACAAAAAAATATAAATCAGAAAGACAAAAAAAGGTTAGAATTTTACTTTTTAAGATCAAATTATATATATATATATATAAGTCAAATAATCAAAAGATCAAACTCAACTCTAATTCAGAACCCAAAATTCAAATTCAAAAACTCGAATTACATCGACATTACCTCGATCCAAGCAGGATAATCAATGATCCGAATAGAGAAACAAGAATGCAGTGGATTTAGGCCTCCGAAGTCTTGAATCCAGGGTTTTTCCGCCATGAAAAACCAGATTTCGACCTTTAATTGGGCTAAAAACACAGGGATCGGATGAAAAAAACAAGATTCAGCTAGGGATTACCACGAATTAGTAGAAGAAAAAGGCTAGATTTTGAAGAATGAGAGCAAGAGAACAATGGTAGAGAGAGCTTCGAGCTTTCCAAATGCTCTGCGACTGTGGAGCTCCACGAGGTCTCTCTCTCTCTCTCTGTCTCTATTAACCAGTCCGCGCCTTAGAATCAATGCCGAAATTACCAAAAAGGACACTGTTGGCTCTTAATTTACCAAACTACCCTTATCCATTTAAAATGCTTGCATTTTATTTATTGTTGAAAAAATTGATTATTTTGACCAAATATATATATATATATATATATATATATATATATGACGAAACGTCAACTTGCGGCCTTAGTTGGGTACAATGAACACTAAAGAGTATATATATTATGACCGTTGAACAGGTTAATTAGGTATTAGGTTTTGTTTAGTTTTGTTTCTATAGATCTAATAGAAATAACATTCAACAGTTTAAATTGATTAATTTACTATTATGATTACGATTTATGGTTTAGATCTACAAATATTGGCAGAAGATCAGTGCTATATATATATATATTAGCTTTTTTATTTTTTAAAAAAAGATCAACCATGAATTTATTAGAATTTATTAGGAAGAAATAGGTACAAAAATAAAAATAAGTAGAGAAATAATAATAGCACTAATGTCCACTAGATATAGAAACTAAAATAAAAATAGATAAAAAATAAATAAATAAAGAGAAAACACAACATGCCTCGTATGCCTATCGTCAAGTTTTCCTATATGAGTGCAAAACGACAATTCATGAACTAAATGTCAGTTGTCAATTTTGACATTTGGTCATCAGAAATACGTTTATCCTCATATATGAAACCCCATAAGAGCTGAATATTTTTTTTTTATCAACTTAATTGAGTGCTCTAGCTTTTATCTTTTGTTTACAAAAAAACTGCATCTAGCAAAATAAATAAAAATAAATTGATTTTGTAAATAATTAAAAGAGAAGTCAAAATTTTGGCATTGAAAATGCATTTGTTTGCACAACATAAACAATATAAACGATTTGATGAATGTGTTTTTTATTTCTTAATTTGAAATAATTGTGTTAAAGATAAGTGGCTTTATTTTAATTAGTGATGGAAGAAAACTTAGAAAATTGGGATCATGTGAATCCTGCTTTGTAGCTAGGCAAGGGTAGTTATGCCATTTCAGGATCACGGTGTCACATAACACGTGGCGTCCATCCCGCCATTTCGGGTGTTCATCTTGGTGTGGGTCCGGGTTCCAATGTTTCAAAAGCCTCGCGGCGCATCACAGCCGTTCGTTTCTCATGATCTCCATCCAATATAGAAAAATCAAAAACATAAACCCTTTAAAGCAAGAAAAACTATATATATATATATTTTAAAATATTATTATATATGGGATCTGATATATTATATATAATTAAATAACATATAAAATAATTTTATGTGATAAAAAAACTAAAGGGAAGTGAGACAGCACACCATTCCCGACACGAACGAGGTCTAAACCATGAAACGGGTCCGGTGACGAGCACATGCGGCACATGCGACCCAAACTTTTTTGTGTCTTTGTGGGCTTAAACGTGGCCCAATTTTTAGGCCAGCCCATCATTAAATACTGGGCTTGACTGACCTGGCCCAAAATGTAACCTTTTTTGGCTCGAAATATTTAAAAGGCTTATTATATTTAAAGGATGCGTTCACTCAGAACTAATAATTCTTGTTGTTGATTACATATTGCTTTTTTGTTTTGATGCATTTAAGACAACCAAATGAGCCAAGCTAACTTCACTTGACTCGTCTTCAAATGAAGCCTGGTTTTCTTCATGGAAGAGTAGCCAAACTTATCGTCGTTATCGATACGGTTTATGGTTTTAAAATCTATTATTTATCACATTAGGTAAGCGTTTTTTCGGATTTTTCCTTTTATTTATATTTGGTCAATGTCCTAAATCATTTTTTATTTCAATAAAATATAATTCGTCTATTTTTATTAAAAAAATAGAAAACTTGTTATTAATGCATTAATTTTTTTAAAAAATAAATTACGAATGCATTTCAAAAAGTGGGGAACAAAATACAAAAGGGAAACAACAACAAAAGAGAAACAAAACACAAAAGAAAGATCACCCGAGGTGAACATTGGAAAAAAACACACGACAGAGAAAAAAAAGAGGAAAAAAGCGGATATAGGCAGATGGGGAAGAAACTACAACCACGAGCTGGAAGGAATGGAACAGGGTTACTTACCATCCAAGGGGGTATATTTGGCTCACTTGCCAGAGCTGACGGGTTAGGGGGTGGTAATTTTAGATCCCACAAATATAAGACTGTGATTGATCGTGAGGAGAGACTCTTGTAGTTGAGGTTTGGTAGGATTTGGAATTGCATTAATCCAAGTAGTAAGTAAGTGATTAATTTTACATATAATAAAATAACCATCCAAAAAAGCATATGAAAAAAATGTGATTATTGCGCTCAGTCCAGATGTCCATAATAAAGAGATTTCCCATGAATTATTGATGAGAATCCCTTGCATTAAATATATTAGTATATTTTCTATATTTTCTATTCAAATCATGTTTATAACAAAAGTTAATGCTTCAAACTTTTCTCATATGTAGCATTTTCCCTCGAAAACAAATATTTGAGAATATATTGATTTTTTTTTATTGAATAATACATATGTTTTAAAGATTAATATATTTAAGTTCAAAAAACTACTACATTAACAGTTTTCCTCCCAAAGAACTACTTTGGAGGATATTTTTATCATATATAATATTTTCAGTATGAAATTCTACCGTATTTAATGTTTTGTCAAGAATTAATTACAAAATTTTCAAATTCAAAATATCAATAAAACGAAAAATATAGTTTTTAAAAATTAATTAATTAATAAATTGTGGAGCCCATTTTTATTTAAATTATTTTTATGATTTTTAAATTATCTTTTTAGAGATTGTAAGTTCTTTGTAACTTCCGGCGGTTACGTGATTTTCATATTTTAAAGAAAAAGAAAGCAATTTTTCTTTCTCTCTCGTTGATCAATTTTAGGGATGTGTGGCAAATACGAGAGAATCATTCTTGTCGAGTGTTCATATGAGAGTATTTGTGGTATATTTCTCTTTCTCTTCTTCGATTTGTTTATCTTTTACTAGTTATTGTTTTGACTTCTTAATAGTTAGGATTTATTCTTTTTGTTTTCATCTGTTCTAAGATTTTGAAGAGTTGTCAAGAGAGTATATGGTTTTATTCTTGAAAAAAGTCAATAGATATTTTTCCCTTTCATAGGAATCGTATGCTTTGATATATTCTTAGGGTTAAATTGTGTTTGGGTTCTGGAGTTTGGAAAAGTAGAGAAGAGAAAGAACAAGCATGACTTGTGTCATTTATTTTTTTGTAGTTAGTGAATAATTTCATAATTCTTTTTTTAAGCCGTCACTTCGATCTCTGTTTAGGCGAGTTGCTAGTAATATATATATATATATATATATATATATATATATATATATATGTATGTGTAAATAAACCATCATTCAGGAATGTATTAGTTTAGTTTTTCCATGTCTTACAAATGCCAAGAATGTATTTCTTTAATTGACATTTAATGTCCCTGTCCCACTTGGAACATCAAATTTTCCATTGATGTCATATTTCTAGTGCATGCAAAGCCAATTTCATTGTAATCTCAAGTGCGGAATCTTTTCAACTTTGTTGTTTAAAGTTGTGAAAAGCAAAATCCTTGATTTTTTTTTTTTTTTTAATGCTTGCACAGACCATTATAATATTTTATTTATTTATTTTTTATCTCTTTGTAATAGGCTTAGGTTTCAAATTTGTGTCCTGTTTAAGCATGTAGGAGTATGATATTTCATTAGCTTTCTCTGACTATTAAGCATTGCTTAGCCAACAATTGGGTTTATAACATAGTAAAAATTTATGTTTTAGGTATGTGTCTTTTAAGGTTAATTAGAGACATGTTACATTAGCATTTTTTAAAATCAGTTGCTTATGTTTCGGGGAGATTTTAATGTCTTTGAAATTTATTTCAAATGTAGGGCGTGTTTAGCAAATTTGATTTGGTATAATATTTAGATTTGAAAATTTAGCGAACATCAGCAGGTAAGTAAACCACATATAAACCTATATATATATATATATATGTAAAATTTATGATTATCAGAAATGATTTACATAATTATTTAATTACTTTGTGTTTTATTGTGAAAATCATTCATGATATTATATTTAAAGGTTTTGGCTTTTAAGATATTGTACCTATGTTATAGGTTTTCTTTTTATTATTTATTTAATTGTTTATTTATTTAATTTTAATATTTTATTTAATTACAGATTTTAGATCTAACTTGGCAGCCACTGTTTTGTTAATATATTATTTTCTTATTTTGTTTTACTTTGAACCTTTAGAAGCACTTATTACTTCAGTATTGAATGGTTTGCAGTAATTATGATTTATAACTTTAATTATGTATTCAGTTATTGATTACTTATATTTTAATTATTGTTATTACTAAGGTTGTCAGACCCGGCCTGGACAATGACTCAACTAAGCCCAGAGGTCAGGGGTCAATGGATTCGACCGGGTCAAACCGGGGTTGAACCGGGGTCAATAATTAAATATAAAAAATATTATAATAATTAATAATAAGCAAATATAATATTAAACTCATAATTATATTATAAAAACCTACTCAAATTTGATATTTAAATTGATAAATGACCTTATCTGATAGATTTTTTTCTAATTATGTCATTTATTTTTTTACATTTTTTTAAATATTTACAAATTTAATATATTAATATATAATTATCGAACTTCTCTCGATGTTATTTATTTATTTATTTATTTGTTTATTGGTTGATTTTTGTTAAAATAAATAAGAAATTTAATTCACTAATTCTTATATCTCAATTGAGTTTTTTTATTTTTGTTTTTAGATTTTTCTTATATTTTTTTATTTAATTAGAATACTTTTAATTTTATATTTTTTTATAATAAAAATTACACTCATTTATTGTTTTATTTTCTTAATAAATTAAATTTTTAGAAAGTATTTACCTAACACATTAATATATTTTATTTTTAAATGTTAATTTTTGTAATATATATATTGTAATTCTATTTATTGATTATAAATTATAAATTAATATTAATAAATATACATGATTTTGTGATTTTTAATGAGAAAATAATAATAAATTATTAAATAATGTAAAAAAATAATTAAACATTGTGACCCGATTGACCCGGCCGGGTCAACCGGGTCAACACCGGGTTTTTTAATACCCGGGTCAATGGGGTATACCCGGGCCGGCCACATGGCCGGTTCCCGGTTGAACCGGCCGGGCCGGTCCGGGTCTGACAACCTTGGTTATTACATGTTTGACTGAATTCTAATTATTCTTGTCACATATTAGTTTTATTTTATTTTGAAATAATTAGAATTATTTTCATTAGACAAATGAGATCATCGAATTTCAGTATCTCTGCGTTGACAATAATTTTAGAACCGACATATTTTGATATAGCTTGTAGTCCCCAAGTTAACTTTGCAATAATTTTGTCATTGGGGGTTAAACACTGACCATGTTGACATAAATCTTTGACTCGATAAGAAACCATAGTTTTGCATTGTTCCATCGATGGAGAATAACGGCCTTTGATAATCCCTGCGCTGGCCACCGAGGGTTAATAAATGAACTATGACAATCCAACTTAGGGTCATCGAGTTTAAATATATAAATTCGCTGATTTTGTTTTCTGGCATTAGTTATTTGGGAGACATATATACTCATTTATTTGGAAAATTATGTTTGTTGGAATACTATAAATTATGTTTTTTGGGCATGTTTTTGAAATTATTGAGTTTTTGTAATCCCTATATTTGTGTTGTTTTTAGTGGTTGCTTAGTCAAGCTTATAAATAGTGGTTTTATCCTTTCCAGATCATGAGTATGTATGTGATGGATAGCTTAGCGGGGATTGTTGAGTGAACACCAGTTAGTTAGCATGTAAATAGTCCTTCTGTTGTGAACTTCGAACTTGTTATTTGTTTAAAGCTTTGAATCTTGCACTTTTAGTTTCCATAAATTATAGTTGTAAACCTAGTTATTGTATCCCTTAAATTCTTATGTTCTTATGATATTGGTACCTTGTTATACCTTATATTTGTGAGACAAATAGCTTGTGTGCCCACTAGGTTTCAGCTCTGTGGGTATGCGGCCATTTGTCGATGCCTTGGGCTCAGGGCGTGACATAAATTATTTGGTGAAACATTGTAAACGAAGCCTTCTTATTGTTGGGATGAATTTTTAAAATGCAAATAAACATTTTAAAAAAAACAATGAAATACTGCAATGAGGTTGGGATGATTATTAAACATATCACCTACTGAAATAAATCATTTCAACCATTTAATGTGATCAAGGCTACTTGAGGCTTTTCTGGAAAATTAAACAATAATCTTCCGTATAAGACATTAGAAGCATTTATTTGAAAATGATATAATTTCTTGTGACTTTTATTTTTATTTGGTCCAAAATATCTAATTTCCGTGCAAAGCGAAACTCGTAATAAATCATTTCAACCATTTAATATGTTCAAGGTTACTTTCGGGTTTTCAATAAAATTAAACAATAATCTTCCATATGAGATATTAAGAAGCATTGATTTGAAAAAGATATATAATTTATCGTGATTTTTCGCTTTTTTTTATCCAAAGTATCTAATTTTTGTATATGTCTATGTTATCAATTAATAACCACAAAGAAATATTTTTTAAAATATGAAAAAAATCTAAAATTTTAATATCTTAATTTTTTTTAATATTTGTGTAAATGCAATAAGTAAATAATAAGACATTTAATTGTCCAACAAAAGATCGAGAGTGCATTCTCCTTACTCATATGTAGCATTTTCCCTCAAAAACAAAGATTTGATAATATTTTGATTTTTTATTGAATATTACATATGTTTTAAAGATTAATACATCTAAGTTGCAAAAACTACTACATTTAACCTCCCAAAAAATTACTTTGAAGGATATTTTTATCATATATAATATTTTCAGTTTGAAATTCTACCATATTTAATGTTTTGTCAAAAATTGATTACACAACTTTCAAACTCAAAATCTCAATAAAGCAAAAAATCTAGTTTTAAAAAAAATTAATTAATTCATTGGTGAAACACTTATAACAGTAAAAGTCAAAAGGGTTCTTATTGTGGGATGTATTTTTAAAATTCAAATAAATATTAAAAAAAAAAGACAATGAAATACTACGTTAACGTTGCAATAGTTGTTAGGCATATCACCTACCACTATAAATAATTTCTAGACATATCACCTACCGTTATAAATCATTTCTAGCATTTAATGTGATTAAGGCTAGTTGTAGCTTTCCTGCAAAATTAAACAATAATCTTCCATATAAGACATTAAGAACCATTTATTTGAAAAAGATGTAATTTATTACTACTTTCGCTTTCTTTTGATCCAAAGTATTTAATTTTTATGTATATCTATGTTATCAATTAACAACCATATAAAATATTGTTTAAAATATGAAAAGAATCTAAAATTTTAATATCTTATTTTTGTTTAATATTTGTGTTTGTGTAAATATTGATCGATAAGACATTTAACTGTCTAATAAAAATTTGAGAGCATGTTCTTCTTCCAAAGAATGATTGAAGCGAAATGAAAAAAAAAAAAATGTACTTATTGCATTTAGTCCACATTGTCCAACTACAAAAGAAAAAAAAATATTTTTTTATTGTATGATTTCATCTAAAATCAATTCTAAAAAAATAATTTAAAAATTTATCTTTTTAATACAGTCTTATTTATTTTCACAATTTTAGTGGTTCAAAACCTAATTTAATTTTTTCAATCAAGAAGATAATAAAATACTAATTCTCTTAATATGCTGGTGGTATATACATATATCTCATTGTTCAATTCTTTATTTGTTTTTTTTCTTATTTATTTCACTACAACAACGATTAATCCACTTTACTTTAATTTTAAAGAAACAATATATATAATTAATATAAATCATATTATATCATGTAACTATTGGTGTGTGTGTGTGTGTGAGAGAGAGAGAGAATGTTAAACTCTCAAAATCCAGATTTATTAGATGGAAACAAATTACCACTCTTTTATTTACAGTAAAAAAAATTTAAAATAAATTATCACTCTATTATTCACGGTAAAAAAATCTTATGTGTATATATATAAGCATTCATTATTTACAAACATTTATAGACTAAAAATCAATTGGTGTTCATTTCAACCATTAAATTTCAAATCGAATGATTATGTATTGTATAATGAATAATATTACTGAGCAGCTTATACAAGTAAATGCACAATATTTTAATTTAAACCATCTAATTAATTTTAGTACAATATCTTAATTCAACTAAAAACTAATTAACCCGCGCTGTATTTTCCTAATGTTTACTGTGTTCAATCAGAATGCCAGCAGTTTACGTATGTTATATATATATATAACACACTGGCATTAAAATCCTCACTTAATTCCCGGGAGGATAGGTACTAAAGATCCACGTCCACAAGAGGTTAAAGACCAAAGTCTACATCGCTGTGCTCTTTCTTAACCCCCACGTGGCTCCCGCCAAAGCCACAAAGCAAACCAAACTCCCAAATCCACCCTCCAAGCTACAAATAACCGTTTGTTCGTTTCCTCGTATCTCTCCTTCCCAGATCCCCTGTTCAACAACACTCTCTGTTTCTTTTTCTTTCTTTCTTTCTTTCTTTCTCTGTGTGTGTGTGTGTTCCTAACTCCACTCCTCACCACCAAACCAAGCACCCTAAACATAGTGCAGTCTCCTAAAGACAAGGAGAAGAGGAGGAGGAAACCATGGAAGCTCCTCTCTTAGAACCCAAGCCAACCACCATGGTATCCTTCAATAGTTTGCAAACTTGGGAGGAAAGAACTAGTGATAATGTTGAGGATTTCCCTCCAGTTCATGGTTTTAAAGATGCACGCTTCTTGTTTGTTCAAGAGTCTAAGAAACTCTGGTCCATTGCTACTCCCATAGCCTTCAATATCCTCTGTTTCTATGGCATCAATTCTACCACCCAAATCTTTGTTGGCCATTTGGGCAACCTTCAGCTCTCTGCTGCTGCCATTGGCCTCTCTGTCATCTCCAACTTCTCTTTTGGATTCCTGGCAAGTAGAAACCTCTATCCCTCTATCCCTCTATCTCATTTGATTCAATTGTTCTCTTTGTTTGTTTTTGGTTTTCTTTAATGCATGATGTCTTTGTTTAGCTTGGAATGGGGAGTGCATTGGAGACACTGTGTGGGCAAGCATTTGGGGCAGGGCAAGTGGAGATGCTGGGTGTTTACATGCAGAGATCATGGATAATACTTCTTGCATCTGCGGTGATTCTCTGTCCTATTTATCTGTTTGCAACTCCTATTCTGAAGCTTTTAGGCCAAGAAGAACAGATAGCAGATGCTGCTGGGAAATTCACAATTGAAATCATTCCACAGATGTTTTCATTAGCCATTAATTTTCCAACCCAGAAGTTTTTGCAGGCTCAGAGCAAGGTTTCAGTGCTGGCATATCTTGCCTTCGCTGCTCTTGTGATGCATATTGGATTGCTGGCTTTGTTCATCTATGTGTTCCATTGGGGACTGGCAGGGGCTGCTTTTGCTTATGATATATCTTCATGGGTGTTGGCCCTTGGTCAAGTTGTGTATATTTTTGGATGGTGCAAGGATGGATGGAAGGGCTTTTCATGGTCTGCTTTCAATGATATGTGGGCATTTGTGAAGTTGTCTCTTGCCTCTGCAGTCATGCTTTGTCTTGAGGTTTGGTACATGATGGTCTTGGTTGTCCTCACCGGTCACCTCGGCGATGCTGAGATCAACGTCGGTTCCCTCTCCATCTGGTTAGTCCCTTCAATTCAATTCATTTCATTTCATTTTATTCATTCATTCATAACCCAACTCTTTGTTTGTGTTTCAGTATGAACATTAATGGTTGGGAAGGCGTGTTTTTCATAGGAATCAATGCTGCTATTAGGTAAATACTATCAATGTGAAGTTGTTTCAATTCTATGTCACTTACCTTACTATTTCTTGTTCTACTTCCAGTGTTCGGGTATCGAATGAGCTTGGATCCGGTCACCCGAGAGCGGCTAAATACTCCGTCATCATCGTCGTTCTTCAATCACTTTTGATTGGCATTCTTTTCATGGTCATAATCCTCGCGGCACGAGACTATTTCGCTGTGATCTTCACTAGTGATAAAGAGTTACAGCGAGCTGTTGCTCATATTGCTTACCTTCTTGCAGTGACTATGGTTCTCAACAGCATTCAGCCTGTGATTTCAGGTCACAATTGAATTGAATTTGAGGTGAAAAAAAAATGCAATGAATGAATCTGAGAATATTATCATATGAATTGCAGGTGTTGCAATTGGAGGTGGATGGCAAGCCTTGGTAGCATACATTAACTTGGGTTGTTATTACATATTTGGACTTCCTTTAGGATTTGTTTTGGGATATTGGGTCAAATGGGGAGTTGAGGTAAGTTCATCTTTTATTAAAAATGTTTATATTTATGAATCTAAAGCTGAAGAATTTAATGGCAGGGAATTTGGGCTGGTATGTTATGTGGAACAGCATTGCAGACACTCATATTGCTTTATATCGTTTGGAGAACTAATTGGGAAGATGAGGTAAAAGAGATTGGGAATAAATGTTTCCAATTTAAGTGAGAACTTGAGTTTTAATTTTTTTTAAAATTAAATTTCAGGCTGCTCAGGCTGCAAAGAGGGTGAGGTTGTGGGGTGGACAAGAGATGCAAGTTTCTCAGGATTCAGAGACAGTGAGGTTGTGGAAAGGAAATGAAGAAACCTCAGTTTTGTAGAATCTTATTAGATTTCACTGCATTGTGGTGTTCCATAATAAATAAATATAGATCAAGTTTGTAGTTCATTATATATATTTATATGAGTAATGCTATATTTGACGAATTCCTCAACCGAATTACTCAGCCGAATGAAGTGGAGGTCCACGTGCCACACTTTTTTTTTTATTATCCTACTCACCCCCTCCAAAAGTTAAAACTAATAACCCTAACCTCTTCTTCTTCATCATCTGACCGCCACCATCACACTTGATGCGGGGTTAATGCCAAAGCCCTGTCACAACACCTCCCACACCATGATTGTCGTCTCGCCTGACACCACCAGTGCCGTCGCCGATGTCACCACCACCACACCACAATCACCTTCCTATTTGTGCCCCTATCGCAAGCCCCTCACCACCGAGAGGGTCTCGCCGTCTCTGCTGCGTCACCATCTCATAATTTCTTTAAACCGGTGTGATAGTGGTGTGGTGGCCATGGCGACTGTCACGATCACAACTCTCCTTGATTTCTAGCCTCAAATCACATCCTCTGTTTTTAATTATTTAATCCCAAATTTTTAAAAAATTAAGGGTAGGGGAGAGATGTGAAGGGGGAGGTATGGTTGAGTGGGTTCAGAAGTTGGATCTCTTGGAGGTGTTTCTTGTTTATTTCGAGTCAATATATGATGATTTGATTTGGTGAGGGATCTGATGACATGATCTTGATTTGTGTAGATGTTTTTGTTGTTCTGCTGTAAATTTGTTGCTTTTCTGTTTTTTTAGATGTTTTTTTGCAGGTGCTTATTGTAGAGGATTTGAAGGCTAAGTGATTGTAAATTTGTTTGTTTTTGGCCGTATATGATTAATTTAGATTTAAAAAAATGGAGACTTGTTCTTCTGGAGAGTACTTTGTGCTAAATGTGTTGCTTGATGGTGATACGGTGGCGGCGATGATGTCGGAGACGGTGCCGGTATGGTCAGGCGAGATGGCAATCGTGGTGTGAGAGGGGTGACGTTGGCGGTCATATGATGAAGAAGACGGTGGGTTATTTTTTTTTAATTTCTAGATGGGGAGATGTGGACCTCCACATTATTCGGTCAAGAAATTCGGCTGAGGAGTTCGTCAAATATAGCATTACTCTATTTATATATACAGTAAGGATGTGTTTGGTTGGAAATTAATTGGCAGGAAATGGTATTTTAAAGGTAAATGGTACAAACAAATATAGATGATTTTTTTAAAAAAATAAATAGTAGATGGACATCATTGAATTTTTTTATAGTAATAATTTTTAAAAACTTATGATAAAAATTATAATTTATGGTTGTTTTATATTAAAAAAAAAACTAGACTGTTCAATTTTTTTTTTAAATAAATGTGGACAAGTCGTATATTTGGGAGATGCACATGCCTAGGGATTGATCATTAAGCCTTATGTCCTCACTCGGGAATGCGAGGTTCGGGTGACAAGTTCTAACACATATCGAAAGACCCATTACCACCACATTGCCACCGGGAGGATTTGAACTCTGAACAATGAAAATTCCTTACGTACCATCACTTTAGACAAGTGGAGCCATATCGCTAAGATATGAGCTCGTTGGGCTATTCAAATATTCATTAATAAATTCTTTATTAAAAAAAATTTCTTCTTATTGTTCACTGTTTTCAAACACTTCCGACCAAACAACTATGTCACTATGGCGGAAGGGGTTGATTCTCTTGACACCAACAAAATACTCTAGCTTCTGCTCCGATCATCACTCCTCCAACGAGAACCATAGCCTTCTCTTCAACTACACCCTCACCACTTTACTAAAAACTACACTGTTGGCAAGAAGAGCTCACTCGATTACCGTCAAGCATTCCCTACCGAAAGACTTTTGACTTGTTCTTGCTCTTCTCTACACTACGCAACAAGGGTGGGCCCGTCTCCATCATGATCTCTGATTCTTGGGGTTCAATCACTGAGGAGATTGGGCTTTCTCCGATCACAAATGCATCCTTGAACTTTATTTATATGTTCTATATGTTGTGAATGTGCCTTAAGAAATTTCCAAATTGTACTCACAATATTCTATATGTCATATTGTAGTGATTACTGTTCGTATGTGCATGGGCGTGTTCAAGACCATGCAAATCTTAGAAATTTGAAATTTGGAAGAGCATGACAATGCTTAGGCTGTACTTAGTCTGTGCTAATCTCAAGCGTTTGAGTTTTGGGTGAACATGGTCTCCAAGCAAAGTGCAAGGGCTTGCTCTTGAGCTCGGGTACGATGCACGGGCATGCTTTGACTAGTAAGTTGGGGATCTTAAAAACCCTGATGATATTTGAAGGGAAATGAGAGAGATCAAGTAGAGGGGTTTTGAACAATTGAAGAAGAGGACTTGAGATCGGTTTGGAAACTCCAAGGAGCTTAGTTTGATCCTTCAAGCAAGTGAAGAAGAGAGGGAGTAATTAAGCTTGCGATTCATGCTTGCAAGTTTTTTTGGCCTTTCTCTTATTGTTTGTGAAGCCATTGTTAGATCTAAGCTTTGTAAGTTTGTAATCTCCATCTTTCAAGATTATAGTAGAATTTTCTCCTTTCTTTTGCCCATGGACGTAGGCTTGAAGAGTTGAACCAAGTAATATCTTTGTATCTTTCTTTGTTGAATGCTGGGTTTGCCATATTTCTTTCTTGTGAATTTATGAAGCACATTAGCCGTTTCCACTGTGGTTAATCTCAACACTATATCTATAATTTGGAGCTGTGGTTAAATGTGATTCATATAAGGGTTAATGCTAGTGATGATGATGCTGGCTCATAGGGGAAAAATGCTGAACTTGGTGATGAAGTTGGCCGATAATCCTTTTGATTCTGAATTTTCTAGGGTTTCATCTGGTGATTCTAAGATCAAGAATTATAGATATGGGAAGATGTTCTTGGGATGAGAAATGATGGATCCTTTGGAGGGTATGTGTCTTTTCTTGCTTTCCCTTATTTGATTTTTAGTATTTTTTTGCATTGGATCTCTAGAGTTTGAGTTAGTTTGATGAAACTAAATCATGATTCTTACACACACACACACATATATATATATATATATTGAAGAGGTAGATAAACCACTATTGTTAAAAGAAAAACAAAAGTACAACACCGAGAAGAAACATACTAACTTATAAAGTGTATAGGGACTAGACCCTTACACAAAACTAGCAATAGAAATCATACCCGCTAGGTGTGGGAGAACATCACACATTGAAAACAAAGGAAAACAAGGACTACAACAACAAAAGATGTAGGACAGATCTCTAGAGGAAAGGAAAGAGGTTCCCCTAGGATTATATATATATATTATTAATAGCATTTTATGCTCAAATGATCAATTTTCAGTTTGAAAGATGGGGCATATGAATAGATGGTTTAACCATTAGCATTTGTGGATAAATTTCTCCATTTTTTTGTTCATAATTAGTGAGCCTTGTTTCATTTTAATTGGAACATTATACTCAATTTTTAGTTTCAAACACTTAGGCCATTGCTTGTTTATATATATGCCATATGAAGGAACCGTGGGCTAGCTCAACGGTGACTACCTGTGCCTATGATTGAGAGGTCTCGAGTTCGAGTCTTTCATATTATAATTCACTTTCAGGGTCCCTTGTTTTGTGAAAAATACCTCTCAAGGTTGCATGGCGAGGGTGGGTTGGGGGAATCTCTAGAAGGTTAGTCAAGCCACAGTAACTGATGAATCTCGGTATCCGTTTGTCTTTTACTTTGTCACTTATAGATTTTGTCAAAAAAAAAAGTTATATGAATGAATAGTATAGTAATTAGCATTTGTTACCAAATCACGAAGTTGTTCGTGATTTGGTAACAAATGCACAGGGAAGGAGTAATATGAAAGACAACACGGATATACAGAAATAAAGAGGTTTACAAATGCACAGGGAAGCAACAATAACAACAACACGCAGCTGATACACCAAGAGTTTAATAGTTGTTTAGATGTAAAACCATGCAACAAGGTTTATTACACACTAGAGGATCCATAAGTTAAATAACATGTCCATGACAAAAAAATAAACATGCATGAACTGAAAAGATACACAGAATAATAACATAGAACAATAGCAAATGCTTAACACACTACCGCATCACCCTGCACCTACTACCAGCAACAGCCTGGGAGAAAAAAAGAGTGGTGAGCAACTAATGTTACTCGGTGAGGGGAGGTTAGCACAACTCTAATAGAAATATACCACAACAATAACATAAAACTCCAAAATGATTCTTTACTATTAAATTAGCTAGTTTAGAGCATGAATACATATAATACTAAACTTTAATACAAAATAACAAGAAAGATAGAATAAAAAGGTATTCTTCCTCAATTAGAGTTTTAGAATATCAAAGTGTAAAAATACTAAATATAGAGTTCAAAATTATGAAAACATGCTAAACATGAAGCAAGTCTTCCACCATAAACATGTAAATCAAAATAGTTCTATTTGTAAGTATAACAAAGTAAATAACATGAGTTTTGAAGTAAATAAACACAATACTCGTGTCAGATCAAATCTATGGGAGACTGCCCTTCTAAAAGCGACAGCTGGGCTTTTCCCCCTCACCACAAATTCAATGTGACACTATAAAAGAAACATAAAGGTAGTAAATCTCAAACCCATCATAAAGTAACACCCAACACTCACCCAACATAAAGTGATATGGAAACTTCCCTAAACCTTCACCGCGGCCACGGCTAGGTTTAGAGTTGCCAAAGTACTCATGCCTTTGACGTTGACCCATCGGTTCACCGCATGGTGACAATTGCTACCTGATGAAATATCCAGTTAGGACTCTACACTCCCACCTGCACTAGCGCTCATAGTAATCAGCCGGTCTACCACGCCACCTTAATAAGTTAGCCGTGGAGATTGCCTACTGCAGTAGGGTATCAACATACAACTTAAACAATAAACACAACTCCACACAGAGTACAATAACCAACAATAACCAACAATAATAATACCTCAACCATTTCCATAAGGAAATGATAAAAACACAAGTAAAACTCAAGTTTTTAACACAAATCAATTTACAAAATCCAACACAATAGACAAAATAAAGGTTCTTTTCTTTCGATAACCCAAAAGGAGTTCAAGCTTAGATTACGCAAAATCAAAGAATTCCATGACGAATCCCAAGTTTCACAAAACAAAGATTTCGCAAACTCCTTGAAGAATTTAAATCACAAGTCAAAGATGAGCATTCAAACACCAAATAAAACATTCAAGATCTTAACAATAATAACTATCATTCAACAAAATGCAAAATGAGTATAAACCAATAAAGATTTACTTAAGACATAAACTCATTCCAAAGCAATAAACATCTCAAAATCTATCATGAAACCAACAAAATCTCATAAAGAAAGATAGAGTATATATAAGCATATAAATATTGGTAATCTTCTAATAAGGTCATGCTTAATAAACCTCACTCACAAAATTGACGATTTCTCTTCCTCGTAATCTAATCCTCGGCAAACTCTTTGTCTCGATCCAATGCTTCACCTCCTTGCCAATCACAACAAACAATATAAAAAATTAGTACAAAAATCTAAGCAAAGAAACCCTAGGCTCCTTCTACCAAACAACCCTAAATCGATCCCAAGGTTGGTTCAAAGCTAGGTCTTAAGGTTACCAATGAAGTCCTAAGTGTTTGAGCTTCACTCTAATCCAAAGAAATCAAAGAAACAACTAAAGCTTATTAGTACTACAGTAAAATCGGCATTACTACAGTAAAACCGGCCATAATACAAAGGTTTTCTCCCGATTTACAATATCTAACCAAAAAATTTCTTTATAAATATTCACAAAAATGAATAACAAGAATGAGGGCTCCACTTTGAGCCTAAAATCAACCACATAACTTGCTCAAATCGTAGGTTTACAAAGAATCCAAAATGGTTTAATATGAGTAAAATACGGCCTAAAACTTGAATCAAGACTTATTAAAGTACTCACAAGCAAGGGAGGAAGAAATTTCTAGCTTGGTCCGCCGGAAACCAGTCGCCGGAAAAAAAAATCTCCATAGTTGTGGTGTTCGGCCGAATGAGCTAAAGCAAGAAAAGAAGGAAAGAAGAGAGAAGTAATGAAGAATTCGTGATGCTACAATAAGATGTTGCTACAGTATTAGGCTAAAAACAACTACAATACTGCATTGACTATAGCTACAGTAAAAACTAGTTATAACATGTTGGCTTGGCAATTAACCTCAAGATCTCCATCTGCAGGGTAAGGTGGTGAGCATCTTTTTGAAGGGTCTGATGAGGTTTCCAAGGTACTTAAATTGGAATTACTAGTCACGTGTTGGGAGGTTGATGAAACTTGGGAGGAAGAGATATCGGTGGTTCCTATGAATGGGCTTGTTGGGCTTCATCTTGGAGCGGTCTCGGAACCAATTGGGGGATGTTTCTCAGATCAGACTGAAGACCCCCTTGTGGTATGTGATGTGAGCAGCTTTGTGGGCCATGATGGCACTATTGTTTCCAAAGTAAGTGAGGAGAGGCTTGGACTAAGTGATGGGCCAGATCTGCCTAGTGGGTTGGGGATCGGCACCTCTATGTGTATCATCCAATAAAATTTGGATTATATTGGTCCTCGCTTAGAGAAGATTAGTGGGAACATCCACGTTAGTAGAGCCCCTAGTAGTCACTGCCGGAGGACCGATCGTGTTCAGGGAGGGGAGGATCCGAATCAGGAAGGAAGGCTAGTTTGTTTCTTTGTTTCCACTCTACCCAGTGAGAGTTTTATATCGTCGGTCTATCTTTTTTCTATTTTTGTTGATATTTCTAATTTTTTTGACAACTAGTGGATTTTTCGTAATCGTATTTCTGTTTTAATAATGCATTGTAATCAAAACTAAATATTTTATGTAATAAAAATAAAAATATTAATTAATTTTTAAAATATTGAAAAAAAAAAACACATGTCGGGCACTCGGCAGTCATTAAAAACTTTCTGAATAATCAAAAAGACCTCCAGACAAAAAACAATACGACAAAAGAAATTTATTTGAAAACATGTTTTAATTTAGTCCGAGGCCGAGTTCTTTGTATTATTTATTTATTATGTATTATCCAAATTTTTATTTTTTTAAGTAATAGTTTTAAATAAAGTGATAAATTTTAAATTACCATTATTTTTTCAACATTTATTTATTTTCTACTTTTTATAAGTTACTATATGATTCTTCAGTAAGCCAAAAACTCTTCTAATTATTTTTTTTAATAATCTTTTAAATAATTCCGACAAGAAAAATTTTTAAAAATCCCCAATTTCATATTTTTTTAAAAAAACTCCCAAATATTAATTAATAACTTGCTTTTATTATTATATTATTATTATTATTATTGACAAAAAGTTACGTGCTTTCCACAACAAAGAGTGTTAAGTGACCGACAAACACAATAGTACATCAATTATGGCGATTTAATTTTTCTCTATGAATTTATTTACTCCAAAAGATATTTCATGAAGTAAACTGAGTTGATAAATATCTCTACTATGTCTCTAAAAATAACATCATCCCTCAGATCTGACATGACAAACAGATTTAGATTTTTTTATATTATATTTATAATATTTTACCAATACGATATTTTTGAATAATAGAACAGAGCTTTTTTTATGATAAATGATCTAAACTACTGACGGATGTCTGATCTATAAAAAAAAATGACATAGAATCCTAGCGTAAAGCAGATGTACGAACGATGGAGCAAGACGTAGAGATTGTAGCCCACGTACTTCTTTTATATATCTATATGTTATCCAACATGTTTTACTCATTACTGATTGAAAATTTGTAATGGTTGTTATTATTCTAAAAAATAACAGATATTAAATGAAATTGGATAATGTCATAAATAAATTCCTTATTGCTTACTTTATATATATGTGTATATATATATATTATTATTATTACTATTTATTTTTTAAAAAAATTAAAACTATAAAAACTCATCCCCATTCTTCTTGTTCTCCGAACCCTTCCCGCCAAACCCACCCCGCCGCCATGGCGGATGTGGCGCCCCCTCTCGACGCCGGTGAGATCCTCCGGCGTCTCCAGTCCGCCGGGTTCTGTACCGATCTCGATCGATCCTCCAACGAGAAGCCCCATCTTCTCTTCAACCGCACCCTCTCAGCTTTCCTAACACTCCTCCGCCGGCAAGCCGAGCTTCGGCAGCTACCACCCGTCATCTCCGACGGCCAGACCGTGGACTTGTTGAGGCTCTTCTCGGCAGTGCGCAACAAGGGTGGGTACTACTCCATCGCCTCTGATTCTTGGGGCGATATCGCTGAGGAGGCGGGGTTTTCTCCGATCACCGGCGCATCCTTGAAATCGATTTATATGAGGTATCTCTATCCTTTGGAGGTGTGGTTGAATGTGATTCCTGGCAGGAGGTCTAGTGGTAATGTTGATGATGCCGGGGCATTGGTGAAGATGGTGAAGTGGGTGAAGAATGTGGCCAAGAATCCTTTGGATCTTGAAATTTCTAGTGTTTCATCTGGTGGATCTATGATCAGTGATAATCGGCTTGGGGAGTTGTTCTCTAGGTTACTGTGTGCTCGGAAAGCCATGCTTCTCCGGGATGTTCCTTGGATGAGCAATGATGGATCTTTATGGAAGGTATGTCTTGTTTTTCTTTTATGAATATTTGATTGTGAGTATACTTTGCTCTGGATTTCTAGGGTTTCTGTTAGCTTGATGAAACAAAATCACAGTTTTTAGGATTTTATACCCAATTTTTCAGTACAAAAGGCTGTGGCAATTGCTTGTTTATATAGATCATATGAATGGATAGTTTGATCATCAGCATTAGTTACTAAACCCCAAAGTTTTGTGTCTGTGAATGTGGGTGGGCTTTGGCATAGTTACTGAATTTTTTGTGCTCAATTTTTTCAGTTTGGATGGTTGAGGGAATGGCTTGTTTATTATGTACATCACATGAACAGATAATTTAATCTTCAGCTTTTGTTAGTCAATTACAAAGTTTTGTTTGTTTGTTTGTTTGTCTTTTGGGCATAATTAATGAGCTCTGTTGCATTTAGACAGGATTTTATTCTCAATTTTCACTTGGAATGGCTGGCCATTAGAGTGTCACCTGTTATGTTCCTAGTTTGTGCTTTTATTAGGCTAAAACTTCAGGGCATGTGCTTATGTTGTTGTCTGATACAATTAATGGGGTATTTAGGTCGTGTTGAATTAGAGAATTAGACAAACAAGAGAAATTTATGTTCACTTTGTAATCGTTACTGCCCTCCAGTAAATCATACCCTTATAAGCTTCTCTCATTGTAGTTTTAAATGTTATGAAAGTGCATGGCTTTGTCATAAGATATTATCTGAGCATATTACAATGTATTTTTTTTTATAAAAAAAAGGAAAAAAGGAGATATCTTGTGATGGTTCTAACGAAGGTTATTTCCAATGTTTTCATTCCTACATTTACTTTGAGATTTGGAACACTGATTTATAAACACTCATTGTCACATTTGGGCAACTCCTACAATAAGAAAGTTGGTGAGGTTGATAGTTTGATCAGTGGTTTATATTTATTAATGGGTCTATTATGCAATTCCTTAATTTTATTAGCATAGTATTGATAAAAATCCATTACCTATATGCATGCGTAGTTGGATGAATAAAAAAGATCATGATGTTTTAGCCAAATATTTATTGAGTAGCCAATTTAAGAAGAATAACAAGAAATTGACTTGCTATCTGAAATGTGATTCTTCTGCATGCAGCTTACCCATGGTAAAATTGTGTTTCTAGTCTTGGTAGGACTTATTTGTTGAGTGTGACCCCTTGCTGAACAGGGTGTATGTTGGACCATCTAAAAGCCATTGTCTTACAAGGTCACTATTCCACTCATTGGACAGTTTCCCACAAAGAGAGAGAGAGAGAGAGAGAGAGAGAGAGAGGAAAGAATCTCTGAGAGGTGTAGTTGTCATGCGTAGTTGCATGCTCTGTGCAATATGCATTGGATAATGTTGCATTTGTTTAATTTGATGTAACAAACTAACATGAATAGATTGTACTTACATGTGGATATAAGTCAATATCATTCCAGCAAGCAGTACCCTAAACTCTGGCTAGTGAAAATATCGGACCTTTCATTGTAAAGGTCATACTACAAGTTATATTACTTACGGTGACTGATATTCTAAAAACCATTCATGTTTCCATTTGTTTCTCCTATTTCTTGGTTTTTAAAAAAATTCTCTGCATTTAATTAGTTGAACACTGACTAATTTTGCTGCACCTTAGCTCTGTTTCTTGAACAAAGTAATGCACTCTCTTTTCTTTTGAAAATTGATAACATCATGTGTGAGTGACCAAGACTAAAACTTATGATACAGCAAGACAAGCGGAAGATGCATCCAAGTTTTTATGAAGATCTAGATGGTCAATTAAGGTCCAGCCAGAGGATCAAGATTCTCAACGAGAAGTCCAATTCCGATCTCTCTGATACAATTTTACTCGAAAGCAAATCTACTTGGGTAGACAAGTCTCGCGTTGGAGAAGCATACCAAGCCACAGTACCTGATTTCTCCGAACGACTTCTAGAGGCTTCACTGGATCCTGATGAACTCAAGTGGCTGGGCACACGAATCTGGCCTTGTACTGGAAAAAAGAAGTCGAGAACCATACAAGGACAAATTGGTAAAGGTCGCGAAGATAAATGTTCTTGTAAAAGTAGAGGTTCCATCCAATGTGTCAGACTTCATGTTTCTGAGAAAAGGCTTGAATTGATGCGTGAACTGCCTCCGGCCTTCTTCAATTGGAGTCAAGGAAGCATCGGCGAGGATGATGTATCAAGATCATGGACAGCTGATGAACAAAGAAGGTTCAAAGCCCTTGTTCGGCTAAACCCATCTTATCAGGAGATGAATCTATGGGACAAGCTTAGCCAGAATTTTCCATTGCATGGAAGGCGAAAGTTGGTGAGCTATTACTTCAATGTGTTTGTTCTCAGGCTCAGGAGTTACCAGAATAGAAATTCTCCAGCAAACATTGATAGTGATGATGAGGACAATAGCTTTGGTTTCTTAGCTTTGTGATTTCATTTGATAGCCAAATTGAATTCATTGTTTCAATGATCAGAAGATTAAATGTGATTATTCATATATGAATTGGCTTTGAATTTTGAGTTTTGATATGCTGGATGATTTGTGCAACTGTTTTTTTCCCTGCTGATTTAAATTGATTGAAAATGTTCAAATACTAATATGAGTGCCAAAGGTTCATAGCCTTGTGGTACTGGTCTCATTGTGAAAGATGTTGGTGTGGGATGTTCAAAAGGTCATGAGTTCATGTTCAGCTGGATATAGTGGTGATAATAGGTCCCCAGTTGTGGGTGCGGCCTTCCAATTTGCACCTCACGTTGCAAGGTGAGTGTGCATGAGTTGAACGTTCAATTCTTAACTTGTGCGTACGTTTCTGACAATGCTTGTCTTATTTGTCAAAAACTAATATGAGTGTTTTTTGTTTTTATTTCTTGACATTTTGTTACCAGATTATGGATGATCACTTGCCTGTAAGGATTTGGTTGTTTTCTAATTGGTTTTCTTTTACATATACTCTTGTAATTTTTAAAATTGATTAAACCACCAAAATAGATTAGGAAAAAAGAGAATACAAGTACAAGTAGTTAGGATCGGATTTAAAGACATGTTGAAAGCGTGGGAGGGCTTTCAGAAAATAACAACTAGAATGAAGCATCCATTAGTGAATGCTTCGTCAATTCTAAGTCTCACAAGTCTTTGATTGGTTTTATAATTGGTAAAGAACTTCCACCGACACTAACAAAGGTTCACAAGAAATTGAGGTTATGTTTGATAGTCGTCGAGAAATTTAAGTCTCTTGAAATCCTAGATTGCAAATGAATAGAATAATAACATATGTGGTTATTCTTCTTCAACCAAATATTTCAAATCATAGCATGAATAAGGAGCTTCTAGGTGTTTCAGCTTCGGAGAACCAAGTTGAACCTCCAGAATGACTAAACCTTAGCCATAGAAATTTAGTACTTACTAAGGCCAAAAAGTGAGCGATTTCAAAATCAGGCATCATAAAGCTATTATGGGAACAAGTGATTCATCGTCTCCATAGTGGTATCATAAAAAGGGATGTAGCCCTAGGTAGACTATTCCATGTTGGGAATCGGATTCCACCGATGATCGAGAGAGAAAAATAAACGTAGAATGCAATCACAAGCAAAACAAAACAAGATTTACGTGGTTCGGCAAGATTGTCTATGTCCACGGCCGCACTAGGGTTTTATTTCAATATCTGAAGCACATTACATCTTACAAGGGACTACCTATATATAGGAAAAAAACCTGAGATATATATATGGATTAGTATTATGAGGCATATTTGGATTAGAACTCTTAGGCATATCTGGAAGAGGGTAAATCATATCTGGATTCTAACCCTATTTGGATCCTAAACTTATCCAGATCCTAAACCTATCTAGATACAAATCCTATATAGGTACAATATACAAAATTATCAAACTATAATTCTAACCATATACAAATTACCCTTGTATCATACTGCGGGGCCATTGTCCCCGCACCTCCAACCTAAACCGATGCTCTCTCGCATCCCCCGGGGTGTCACACAATCAGGCTCCACATACCCAACAATCTCCCATTTGGAGACTGATATTCTAATATAAGGAGCTCTCTTATAGCCCTTATCTATGTAGCTTAGATGATGCTCCTAGTGCGACGTCTCATCTTCATCAAGTAACTTGGAGGCCAATTGAGGCCATGCATAGCTTTAGTTTTTGGATGGTTATACTCTTTGCTAACATGTTTGTTGAATTCTTTGCACTAAGTATTTTCTTCAGTGCTAGTGTCTCATCCTCAATCAACCACTGAAAGCCCTTCACCACTAGTCTGGCCTTGTACCTTTTCTTGTCATCATGCACTTCCTTGATATGGTACACCCATTTATTCTGTGAGCCTTTCTTTCCTTCTAGAAGCTTAGTCAACACCCAAGTCTAATTCTTCTCTAGGGAGTTCATCTCCTCTTTCATGGCTAACTCCCACTTGACAGAATCTTCCACTTGCATAGCTTTTGCATAGTACTCTGGCTCACCACAATTGTCTGTTCTCAGACTCTTTCTAGCGGAATCATCAATGAAAGTGATATAGTAGCGTGAGTCTCCAAGAGATCTTACTGGAATTGGCCCCCATACATCACTGTGACATCAAATGTAGCTTTTCTACCTTTAATACTCTTGCAGACTTTGAGAAACTGACTCTTTTATGCTTCCCATAAATACAGTCTTCACAAAGACTTACATCAATTGTCTTCAAATCTGGCAATTTTTCTCTTGATGCTAACAATTTTATCCCTTTCTTGCTCATATCCCCATGTCTTTGATGCCATAACTTTGAATCAACTGAAGAATTGCAACTGATATTTTATCTTTGCTCTCCGAAGTCATGTATATTTCTCATCTTCCTGCCCCGTGCCACAATCTTTGCACCCTTGGTTATTTTCCACGATCCTCCTCCAAACACGGTAGTGTATCCGGCACTGTCAATCTGACTCTTGGAAATCAAGTTCCTTTTTAGGCCTGTGACATACCTGATTTCTTGTAGCTTCCACTGTGTTCCATTGGCAATCCTTATGTGACCTTCTTTCTTCCCCACAATCTCCAAAGGTTCATTATCAGCAAGATAAGCATTTCCATATTTTCCTGCAGCATAATTATGTAGCAATTCTCTACAAGGTGTTGAGTGAAATGACGCACCTGAGTCTAGAATCCATGACTCAATAGGATTGTTAACACAGTAAACAAGACCATCATCAACATCTTCACTGGTTAAATTTGTAGAATCGTCATCTTTTGATTGATTCTTCTTATTCTTCTGTGTTGCCTTGCATTGACTACTGAAGTGTCCCTTCTTATCGCAATTCCAGTAGACAATATCTTTGCGATCCTTTTTCTAACCCTTTTGTTGACTCTTTCCTTTACTTCGCATGCTCAAAGCTAATCCAGAGGATTCTCCTGATTCTTTTTGCGAATATCCTCGCTCAGAATCAAATCTCGGATATCATCCATCTTCAATTTCACACTTCCTGACGAACTGCTCACCGCAGTTACTATCGTAGACTAACTCTTCGGTAGGGATGATAGCAAAATCAGTGTCTTTACTTTATCCTCAAACGTGATCTCCACTTAACTCAATTGAGTCATAATCACATTGAATTCATTGATGTGATTTGTAACAAATGCACCTTCTACCATCTTCAAGTTAAATAGACGACACATCAAATACACCTTGTTTGAGGCAAATGGTTTCTCGTACATATTTGATAGCGCCTTCATCAGATTCGATGTTGTCTTCTCTTTGACGATGTTGAAAGCCACGTTTCCTCGCCAATGTCAGACAAGCCACTCCAAGCACATAGCAATCAAGCAGATCCTAGACCACCTGCTCCATCTTCTCTGGCTTCTTCCCTGATAGCGGTTCATGCAGATTCCTCTGGTAGAGATAGTCTTCTATTTGCGTCTTTCAAAATCCGAAGTCCTTTCCATCAAATTTCTCAATTTCAAACCTTGCCTTCTTCCGGCATTGCTCCTACTCTTCTTCTCAAACCTAGGCTCTAGTACCAATCGATGGGAATCGGATTCCCACCAATGATTAAGAGAGAAAAATAAAGTAGAAAATAATCACAAGTAAGAAAAGATAAGATTTACGTGGTTCGGCAAAGATTGCCTACATCCACGACCTCACTAGGGTTTTATTTCAATATATGAAGCACATTACATCTTACATGGGACTGCCTATATATAGGAAAAAAATATGAGGTATATTTAGATTAGTACTCTGAGGCATATCTGGATTAGAACTCTGAGGCATATCTGTAAAATGGTAAATCATATATGGATCTTAAACCTATATAGATCCTAAACCTATCTAGATACAAATCCTATCTATGTATAATTTATCAAAATTATCAAACTATAATTCTAACCAGATACAAATAACCCTTGTATCCTACTGCGGGGGAATTATCCCCTAATCCTCCAAGCTAAACAATGCTCTCTTGTACCCCATGAGGTATCACACAATTAGGCTCCATATACCCAACATTCACTTTACTAAATTATTAAGGGTCAAAATTTTGTTATCTCTATTAAAGCAGTTGAAAATGTTGATTTCCCAAGGACAAGGGCCCTTCTAAAGTGTGGATCCCAAGGAGCATCAGAATCTACTATTATTAAGGAAATAATAGAAAAATCTAACAATGAAGGCTTTATTGCATTTAAGACTCCAAATTTTAGAATCATCTGAAGCGATTACAAAGGGCGAAAAAAATGTTATGAGGTTTACCAAATCTAAAGGAAAAGCCTCTCAAAACAAATGTGTAGGGTACAGTAAGCTAGCAAGAAAGTCATGGACCGAGACCAAAAGGAACATGAGAGGTATGGAGAAAAGTAGGCCACAAATCCTTAAGGTTCTTTCCATCAAGCCATTTGTTATACAAAAAAAGAATCGATGGTCCATCTATAATGATAGATAGCAAGCAAACAAGAAAGGTTGGTAAATAGAACTATCCACTCCCAGAAATAAGACTTCTTCTTCAGTGAGATATGATGGAGGTTTTGCAAGAAACTACCATTATAGTCGTTGAAGTGAAAGACCAGTTGGATTTTAAGGAAAAGAAAGGGGATAAAAAATAATGAAAAGACGTAAGGATCATTTTGCAAAAGATTGTTTATTCAAAATGACTTAAAAAAATTAATACAACTCTTCTCATTATTTATAGATAATAATAGAGACTTATCTAATAGATAAGCATATCACAACTAATATTTAAATATCAATATATCCAAAAACTAAATATGACCCAGTCTTATTTTTCTTCACGTGGCTTTTCTTATCTTCCACATCAGCAATCTTTCCACATCAGCAACTACAGCTTTGATTATTTCCAACACCTTCCCTTAATTCAAAGCTGCATAATTCTTAACGAATTTATTTCAGAACACTTCTCTCCAAACTTCAAACACCATGGAGCACTTCTCTCCACATTTCTAAAACTGTGAAGCACTTCTCTTCACTGAATGCATTTTTCACAACTAATTTAAAAAAAGAATTCCTTCTTTGGTCTCTTCTACCAAATTTGCATGTTCTTCATCCTTAAATCTGCAATTTACCTGTAAATGTCCAAATCTTTTGCATTTGAAACATTGAGGTTTTCCTTTGTGCCAATCATCCTTTCTCTTCATGGCCTGACTTCTTGCAATGGTCACATTGGAGTGTTCTACTTTTTCCTTTTGAAGATGAACTTTTGGCTAGATATGCTTCTTCAACTTTCTGTTCTACTCCTTCATCTCTCATACTTCGTCTTTGTTCCTGTGCTTGTAAAGCATTGATTAGTTCTGACAAAGTAATTTGAATAATATCTCTTGAATCTTCTAGAGACGAAATTTTAGCCTCAAATCGTTCGGGCAGACTTATAAACACCTTTTCCACAACTCTACTATCAGGTAGCTCTTCTCCCATCAACCTGATTTTATTCACTACTGTCGTCAACCTGTCAAAATAGCTAGGCTTGTATGGTCTCTTTTTCTTTCATACGTAGAATCTCAAAATCTCTTTTGAGATTTAGCACTTGCATTCGTCTTGTCCTATCATTACCTTGATATAATTCTTTTAGTGCATCCCAAGCTTCCTTGGCTGTTTCACAGGTCATGATTCTTGTGAAAATTAATTCTGAAACAGCTGCATGAATAAAGGACAAGGCCCTTGGAGCTTTTGCTTCTTCCTCTGCATGAGCCCTCATTTGATTGAGTGTCGGATTGTCTCCCAAAGGCTGTATGTTCCTCTCATTTTCAACTGATTGCCACAAACCAATCCCCTTCAAATAAGCTTTCATTTTGATGGCCCAAACTTGATAATTTTCACCATTGAAAACTGGAGGTGAAAGAGCGGACGTATTGGTCGTAGCCATGCTGATCATTCACACAGGTCCTTTAGATCTAATAGCTCGGATATCAAATGTTGGGTTTTAAGGAAGAGAAAGGAGATAAAAAATAATGAAAAGACGTAAGGATCATTTTGCAAAAGATTGTTTATTCAAATGACTTAAAAATTAATACAACTCTTCTCATTATTTATAGATAATAATAGAGACTTATCTAATAGATAAGCATATCACAACCAATATTTAAATATCAAAATATCTAAAAACTAAATATGACCCAGTCTTATTTTTCTTCACGTGGCTTTTCTCATCTTCCACATCAGCAATCTTTCCACATCAGCAAGTGCAGCTTTGATTATTTCCAACATCTTCCCTTAATTCAAAGCTGCATAATTCTTAACGAATTTATTTTAGAGCACTTCTCTCCAAACTTCAAACACCATGGAGCACTTCTCTCCACATTTCTAAAACTGTGAAGCACTTCTCTTCACTGAATGCATTTTTTCACAACTAATTTAAAAAAGAATTTCTTCTTTGGTCTCTTCTACCAAATTTGCATGTTCTTCATCCTTAAATCTGCAATTTACCTGTAAATGTCCAAATCTTTTGCACTTGAAACATTGAGGTTTTCCTTTGTGCCAACAGTCTTTCTCTTCATGGCCTGACTTCTTGCAATGGTCACATTGGAGTGTTCTACTTTTTCCTTTTGAAGATGAACTTTTGGCTAGATATGCTTCTTCAACTTTCTGTTCTACTCCTTCCTCTCTCATATTTCGTCTTTGTTCATGTGCTTGTAAAGAATTGATTAGTTCTGGCAAAGTAATTTGACTAATATCTCTTGAATCTTCTAGAGATGAAATTTTTGCCTCAAATCGTTCGGGCAGACTTACAAACACTTTTTCCACAACTCTACTATCAGGTAGCTCTTCTCCCATCAACCTGATTTTATTCACTACTGTCGTCAACCTGTCAAAATAGGCTTGTATGGTCTCTTTTTCTTTCATACGTAGAATCTCAAAATCTCTTTTGAGATTTAGCACTTGCATTCGTCTTGTCCTATCATTACCTTGATATAATTCTTTTAGTGCATCCCAAGCTTCCTTGGCTGTTTCACAGGTCATGATTCTTGTGAAAATTAATTCTGAAACAGCTGCATGAATAAAGGATAAGGCCCTTGGAGCTTTTGCTTCTTCCTCTGCATGAGCCCTCATTTGATTGAGTGTCAGATTGTCTCCCAAAGGCTGTATGTTCCTCTCATCTTCAACTGATTGCCACAAACCAATCCCCTTCAAATAAGCTTTCATTTTGATGGCCCAAACTTGATAATTTTCACCATTGAAAACTGGAGGTGAAAGAGCGGACGTATTGGTCATAGCCATGCTAATCATTCACAGGTCCTTTAAATCTAATAGCTCGGATACCAAGTTGGATTTTAAGGAAAAGAAAGGGGTAAAAATAATGAAAAGACGTAAGGATCATTTTGCAAAAGATTGTTCATTCAAAATGACTTAAAAAAATTAATACAACTCTTCTCATTATTTATAGATAATAATAGAGACTTATCTAATAGATAAGCATATCACAACTAATATTTAAATATCAAAATATCCAAAAACTAAATATGACCCAGTCTTATTTTTTCTTCACGTGGCTTTTCTTATCTTCCACACCAGCAATCTTTTCACATCAGCAACTACAACTTTGATTATTTCCAACAAGACCCAGGACCAATACTTGATTTGAACAAAGCATACTTTCTATCACCTTTTTACCTAATTATGCCTTATTAAAATCATAGAGGTGGACAATACTTTATCCCCCTTTCTTATAGGATTTACAAGTCCATTTTCAAGCTAATAGTTACAAACTCTTGCCCAAGTCCCGACCACACTAGAGGAAGTCCCTACGGGGACTCTATCAATCATGCTCGAGACCTAGTTGAGTAATTTAAAAATTGACATCCTATAGATCAGAGTTGATGAGAGCACTAAATTTAAAAAGGTGAGTCTATCCCCCAAGAGAAAGATATTTGGTTATCTACAGAAAAAAAAAAAAAAGCTTTAAATGGATGGAGAGAATCAATTTTATCTAATCTTGATGACAAGGGTGTTGACCCGATATCAAGACTCCTAAATAAGTGCGGAGGAGTTGATCTCTAGAACACTTGAGGATCATTGCTAAACCGATCTCAAGAAGGTGCCCAAAGGCCCCAAACCTAGATGAAAAGAGACAACTTTTGCTAATATTGATAGCCAGGTCTGGAAAACACTCGAAAAGATAGTGTAGCTTGGCAACCTTGAGAAGTTCAATCCTTGGTAATAAAAGTAATGAGGTCTTGGAGAAGGAAAGAATATACTTAATTTCTCTAATCTAACAAAAGTGAAAGCCTCTTGGTGCAAGAATATCAAGGAAATCTCAATGAATTATATTGAAGGCTATTAAAAAATCAACTTGAAAGATATTGCCAAGAGATTTTGCGTTTGGAGGCTGAATATCAACACCGATGTAGCAATGATATTATTAGTAATACATCCACCATGTTCCAATATTGTTAGAAGAAAAAAAATGGGGTAACCATCAGGTCTAAGAGCCTTCTTGGCATTGAGCTTGAATGTGGCATGTGTAACCTCCTTAGGTGTAAAAAGGGCATCCAAATATGAAAGTCGCTTTGATCTTTGAAAGAGAATAATATAGCCTGATTGGCCTTGAACTTGAACTCATTTTGATACCAAACTAATTACAAAAAATGGTCCGTGAAAGACTGCTCTAATGTTCATCTTTGCCAATCCAAACCGTATTGTGGAAGATGCGAGAGATGAAGCTACAATTATAACTATTGTTTACTACTAAGGGAGAAAAAAATAATATTAAAGTTGTCCTCTGAGAGTCATGTCACACAAAAGTGGTTTTGTTTTTTTTTTGACAAAAGCTGATAAGCATTGCCTCATAATATATTAAAAAAATTGTTGTTTCTACTGTAAGTCTTTTTCTATAAGTCTTCGCCAAGGGTACAATTAAGCTTGATTTTTGGCAAGGATTCTTTTTAGTAAAAAAGACAAGTCATACATTTATCCACAAAAACGACCTTAAGTCTATGTAACATTGTTAATGAAAGGTCTACTAGTCTATCCAATGCAAATAAAATTGGGAATGATCAGTCAAGCTTCCATGCAGACTTTCATGTTTCCAATGGAGAGGGCCCAGTATGAGAAACTTTCTTGCCGGTTCACCCGGGAAATAACATATCAACATCTAGATCGGTGTGCTTGGATAGAACAAGAGTCAATCAATATTGGAGCATTGGCCACGGTCACAGCATTGTTCCAATGCTCCAGGAGCACACCACCAAGAGAAGGGAGTTCCAAATAAATACTTATCTGTTGTCATGCATGACATACAAGTATACAACCACTATTGGATTTTGACAGACGAGAAGACTAAGCCCTTGGGTCCACATGCTCGTTGGCTTGACTTCTGAGTCATGATACGTAAAAACCACGCGCGGTACGTAGCTTGCCACATTGCCATGGCTCTTCTTCTTCGCTTCAAGCTCCTCTCATTCTTTCTCTTATCCATATTCCTGGTTTCTCCCACTCTATCAGACCCTCTATACCAAATATGCGGAAAGACCGGCAACTACACAACCAATAGCACCTATGAATCCAACCTCTTAGCACTGCTCCCCTCCCTGGCCTCCAGTGGCTCCCGTCAAGGCTTTTACAGAGAAAGAGTGGGCAGGATACCTGGCAAGGTCTCCGCCTTCATCCTTTGCCGTGGTGACACTAACACCAGCACGTGCCGCAGTTGCCTCAACCTCGCAGGACAAGACATCGTCCAGCTTTGTGCCTATGCCAAGGACGCCACCATTTGGTATGACTACTGCCTCCTCCGCTACTCTAATGAGAACATCCTTACCTCTGTTGAGAACTCTAATGTATTTTATATGTGGAACGTTAATAACGTGACGGAGCCTAATAAGTTTAACAAGCTTGTCAGTGAGTTGGTTAGCATGACATCTCAGTATGCAGCGTTTAACTCAACCCGGAGATTTGCCACCGGTGAGGCTAATTTCACTGCAGCTGACCCCAAGATTTATGGGTTGGCACAGTGCACCAGAGATTTGTGTGGCGACGAGTGCTATCAATGCTTGAAAAGTATGTTCAGTGTGATGCCAAATTTTGCAGGGAAGAGAGGAGGTAGAGTTATTGGAGATAGATGTTATTTTAGGTATGAGTTGTATTCATTTTATGAAGGCAAGTCTTCCCTGCAACTCCCTTCTTCTTCTTCTTCTTCTTCTTCTTCTTCTTCTTCTTCTTCTCCTCCTCCTTTTCAGTCTAATGGTACCGAAACACCAGGGACTGCTATTCCACCATCAGTTCCCTCAGTGGCAGGAGGAGGTAAGCTACAAAACTATTGCTTTTTATTTTTTTATTTCTTCTTTTTGAAATCTAGAATAAGTCTAATGTTTGATGTTATGATATACTAATCTCCGCCTGCTTTAAATTAAAAGTGTGTAAACAAAAGATAACCTTTTAACCATTTGTAAGAGAATTGCAGTTGTTTAATTCTGCTGCATTTTGGTTCTAAAAAGAGTATTCTTTGATTGATTCAGGATCTAAGAATGTCAATGTTAAGATTCTAGTAATTGTCATTCCTCTGGGGAATGCTTTCTTGCTAATTTGCACTTTCAGCGTATGGTTCTGGAGGAGGAAGAGGAGGAGGAGTTTGGCCAGAAAAATTCCTGGTCAATTATTCATGAATCAAATGCTTTTCACTAATTTCATTATAATTCTAAGGACCAATAAAACAAGGACTAACTCTGCTTATCTATGTTTATAATCTTTTACTTTTTTTCTTTTCTTTATGTAGATTTTAGCAACCCAGAGGACATCACAAGTGTTGACTCCATACTATTTCATTTATCAACTCTTAAATCTGCAACATCAAACTTCTCTGAAGAGAATAAACTTGGACAAGGTGGCTTTGGTTCAGTTTTCAAGGTAAAGCTACACCCCTCTCTGTTATATAATTCTTTGAATACTTTGCCCCTTTCCATCCATTGAAACTTGTTATGATTTCCATTTTTATAGGGAACATTACCTGATGGAAGAGAAATAGCTGTTAAAAGGCTTTTATCAGGTTCAGGTCAAGGGCTAAAGGAGCTCAAAAATGAACTAGTGTTGGTTGCAAAGCTTGAACACAGAAACCTTGTAAGGCTTTTGGGTGTTTGCTTGGAAGCACAAGAGATGATGCTTGTCTATGAATATGTTCCTAACAGAAGCCTTGACACCATTTTGTTTGGTACATGCCTTTCACCAATAGAAACCCTGCATAATTTACCTTAAATCCTTCTTCTTCTTCTTCTTCTTCTTCTTGTTTGTATGCATTCAAGTACTCCTTTCATGGTTTCATAATTCCTTGATCATTGAGTCTGTATGTGATAGATTCTGCCAAAAGCGAGCAACTAGATTGGGGTCGACGATACAATATCATAAGTGGAATCGCTGGAGGTCTATTATACCTGCATGAAGATTCTCAAATAAAGATTATACACCGGGATCTAAAAGCAAGCAATATATTGTTGGATGAGGAGATGAATCCTAAGATTTCCGACTTTGGTTTGGCTAGGCTTTTTGGAGGTGATCAAAGTGGTGCAACCACAAGCCTTGTAGTTGGAACATTGTAAGTATAAACTTGACACCCCAGAGATCAATCAAGAAGCTCAATATAAACAATCAGGTAAATTTCAATGGCTTGCAGTGGATACATGGCACCAGAGTATGTGATGTGTGGTCAGTATTCAGCAAAGTCAGATATATTCAGTTATGGTGTTTTGGTTCTGGAAATTCTGACAGGACGAAAGAACACTAGTTTTCGTGATAGTGAACAAGCTGAAAACCTGATAAGCTATGTAAGCACTAGTGGTATGTTAATTTGGTTGCACAATCTTCATATAATCACATAATGGTTGATTGTTTTCCTACAGACATGGGAGCATTGGATCAGAGGAACAATTTCAGAGATACTAGACCCCTGTTTGGGTGATCAATGGTCAAGAAGTGAGGCTTTGAGATGTATTCAGATTGGTTTATTATGTGTACAAGAAGATCCAGCAAACAGACCCACCATGTCAATGGTGGTTCTCATACTCTACAGCTACTCTGAGTCCCTTCAATCTCCTTCAAGGCCAGCTTATTGTGCAAGATTGAGTGGTGGCATGGATTCAGATGCATTCCGGAAAGGATATAATTTGTCCACTGTTCAAGGATCCATCCCAGAGATTCCATGTGAAGATTCAGTATCAGAAATGGAACCCAGATAGATGCTGCTGCCACCTAATTCAGAACAGAGTTTCTTAGTATCAGAAATCCTGATGCTTTCCAATTGTTGTCAAGCCAGCATAACATGGATTATTTACTTGTATATTGTCTCTGTTCTTCAGAACTGTTTTGAGAGACCCATACCTTGTGCTGGTTGTTTCAATTAGTTGACATTCTTGCTTGATTACTTAAGTTAATTATTCTATGATCTATGGTCATAATTGAGACAACAACAAGATTATCTCTAAGGAAGCAAGTTACAAGTTAGGATTTATCTAGGTAACTCTTAAATTGAATTTTTTATTTTTTTGACAAATGTGACAAGCGATGTCAATGGCTTTGCGCACAGGTAGAAATTGAATATCCAACAATACATCTTCACTCAATAACACAAAGTTTGGATTGTAAACTTGCACTCATAACTGGAGATTCATTACAACCATTACGTATTTTCTTTGCGAATGCCTTTCATAGTAGGGCCACTGTCATTAAACAAAGGTTCATTGACATTTTACTACTTTTGTAATAAAAAAAATTGATATTTTATTTTTCTTTCTAATTAGGAAGTGACTAATTCATATTTCCTTTAAATCTCAAATAAATATTTGTATATTTTTTGAGAGATTTTGAAAATTTATTTTTTAAGTATGTTTAAAAATTAATTTTTTTTTACATAATGTAAGAATCTAGTTTTAATATATTATTATTATTATTATTATTATTATTATTATTAGGCAAATTCTTTCGTTCCACATTAGATTTTTACAATTTTGATGATATTGAAGCAATATAGTATATACACATATAAAAGAAAATCTAATGTTATAATTAAATAACTCCCTACAATGAAAATTATTAGTATACTTTGATTTTGAAATATTGCATAGATTTTAATTGCTTAAAGAAATATGTGAAATTTAATAAATATAATTATTTATACCATATTTAATATAAATAAAAATTTAAATATAATAAAAAAATTTAAATTTGTTCCTTAAAATATTTTAGAAGTAGGGTGCATCTACTACTTTAATAATAGGCATAGATTATTTTTTCTATTTTTTATATATAACATAGTTTGTGAAAACCAACATATGTGTTCCTCTCTCTATGTATTTTCTGTACCAACTTGGTTTTTTTACTTCAATGAAATATGATTTTTTTTTAAACAAAACTTTACATTATTTTCCTTCATTGAAATAGTGTTTATTCATTTAAAAAAATAATTTCAAGCATTTCAAAGGCATATATATTGACATTTGTCAAAATGTTAATATTATTTCCCTGAAAACATTGATTAAAAAAATCCAAAATAAATAAAGTTTTTTTTTAATAAATGATGACAATAAAGAGGTGTTAAAAGGACAAGCAGATTAAACGAAATTATTTATGAGTTAATTTCTATTTTGAACAAGTAAAGTATGATATGTATTTATTTATTTATAGTTAATAATAATAATTATTATTATTACTTATTGCGTTTCTTTTTTATTCGTCACAAATCCATTTTTTTTATTTGTAATTTTTTAACATTAAGAAACATTTATTATTTTTTTTCTAAAATTATTCTTTAATATTTTATTTTTATTTTTTTTTAAAATTAAATATGAGAGATAGTGAAAATATAAATTAAAAATAATTTAAAAATTAATTTTTTTATAAAATTTTGTAAAATAATAATAATAATAATAATAATAATATTTTTTTTTTTTTGTGAGAGTGATTAACACGAAAGATAAAAATCAACTATGGGAGTATTTTACAATGATTAATAAATAAGAACAAGAATAGGGTTTATCTCCGCCGATAAACCCCTCGCCCTAGCTCCACCAAAGCCTCTCGCCGGCGTTGACGGCATTGGAACTCTCTGCTTCTCGTCTGTTCTGCAGCTAAGTGTCTCCAATTTCCATGGTTTTTCAACTTGCAATCCTTTCCTATGTTGCATTCTTGGTGTAGATCATGCTGGAATTTTCCACAAAGGTGGGAACTTTGCGTTTGATTTTGCCTCTCTCTCTTGTCATGGGCTTTTGTTCGATCTCGAGCTCTGTTCGAATCGAAGGGTTCTCCTTTCTGAGAACCCAAGTGTCTCCAATTTCCATGGTTTTCAACTTGCAATCCTTTTCTATTTTGCTTTCATGGTGTAGAGCATGCTGGAATTCGCCACAAAGGTGGGAGCTTTGCGTTTGATTTTGCCTCTCTCTCTCTCTCTCTTTGTCATGGGCTTTTGTTCGATCTCGAGTTCTGTTCGAATCGCAGGGTTCTCCTTTCTGAGAACCCCTGCTCTATGATTTGGCTTGGATGTAGACTTGTTTCTCGAACCTTTGTTCGAAAAATCCAATCTTTGAGCCCTTACTCTTCTGCTCCTTCATCGTCGTTGCTGCTGGAAGAGCTCCATTTTGATTCACATCCAACCATTGACAACAGTAGTGGAAAAAAGTCCGGTTTTTGGGTTGCCAGGCGCCTCACTCTTTCCCCCCTTGTTGGTCACGTTGTGCACACACTGAATTGGAGTTATTTGAGGGAGATTGGGTTTTTGGGAGCAGTGGGTAAGTATGGGTTGTCCCATTCCTTGGAATCTTTTGCGATGCTTATTCGTATCTTCTTGTCTTCAGGAATGCGTAGAAAGATCCCTTTTTGCTTGCTAAAAAGTCTTGCTCAGTATTGTAGGAATGGAAATTCTGATTTGTTCTGCCTGGTACTGGAATTGGTGGGGTTGTCTGGTGGTGCTTTGAACTTGTTACAAGTTTATGGAACAATCATCCTGAGCTTTGCAGAGTCTCTGATGTTTGAAGATGCGTGTCTTGCTTATTTGGAGGCAAAACAGATTGGATTAGAACTTGATGTCCCTTTTTGTAATCGCTTGCTCAAGTATTTGGTCGATAATAATCGGGTGGATTATGCAATAGATTTGTTTCATGAGATGAAGCATTCAGGGCCAATGCCGAATGTGTACACTTACACTATAATGATAGATTTGTATGTTAATGGAAAGACACTAGACATTGACGCAGCCGAAGGGATCCTTATGGAAATGAAAGAGTTTAAAGTCAGTCCAAATGAAGTGACGTATGGCACATACATCCATGGGCTTTGTGCAGCAGGACACTCTGAATTGGCAATGGAATTTCTAAAGGACTTGTTGCGAAGAGGTTTGCCGTATAATAGCTATTGCTTCAATGCTGTCATCCGCAGTCTTTATCTTGAAGGCAAGCAGCACGAAGCATGGTCTATGTTTGAAAAAATGAAAGAGTGCAGGTGCACACCTGATGTTTATACCTACAGCATTCTGATTGATGGCCTTTGCAAGAACCGTGATTTTTGCAATGCTTTGAAGGTACAGGAAGAGATGATGAGCAAGGGGACAATGCCTACAGTAGTTAGCTACAGCTCGATCTTGCATGGTTTATGTATGCAAGGAGAAATGGAGGCGGCGGGGAAATTGTTCTGTGACATGAAGGATCGTGGCTATGAGGAAGACCAGATTGCTTTGAACATTCTTATTCATGAGTGCTGTCGCCGTGGAGATATGGAAACCGCCTGGGATCTTTGGGAGGAAATGATTCAGAATAATATTGTTCCAGATGTCTATAACTACACCAGTTTAATTTATGGTTATTGTAGGAACGGATGCTTGAAGATAGCCAGGGGATTATTTGAATACATGCGTCAGATTGGTGTCATGCCAAATGTTGTTACCTGCACTGTTATTATTGATGAACTTTGCAAAAGGAATTATGTTGTTGAGGCGTATAGGTTTTTTAGTATCATACGTAGTATGGGCATCGTTCCCAACTTGATTATGTATAACGTCATGATCAGTGGCCTATGCAAAGCGGGAGAATTGGACAGACCATTGAAAATTCTCGGAGCTATCTTAAAGAGTGGATATATTCCAGATGTTATTATATATAGTACACTTATCGATAGTTTTGCCAAAAAATCGAATTTGAAGGAAGCTTTGAAGTTATATAACAGAATGTTGGATGAAGGTGTCAAGCCCAATGTATATACATACACATGCCTTATCAGTCTGCTTTGCAACAACGACAGACTACCCGAGGCCTCAATTATG
The DNA here is from genome assembly GCF_009730915.1 of Dioscorea cayenensis subsp. rotundata. NCBI lineage: Eukaryota > Viridiplantae > Streptophyta > Magnoliopsida > Dioscoreales > Dioscoreaceae > Dioscorea > Dioscorea cayenensis. The sequence continues at coordinate 22,243,136 of NC_052481.1, forward strand.
TTCAAGGAAATGATCGCAAAGGGGATCGAACCCGATAAAATTGTGTTCACTTCATTGATTAGTGGGTATTGTAGACACAAAAATATGAAGCGTGGTATTCAACTGTTCCAGGACATGTGGCAGCGTGGCTTGTCACCGGATGTTCACACATATACATGTTTAATCGATGGATATTGCAGGTCGCACTCAATGGGCAAGGCTATTGCACGGATGAAGGAAATGCATGAGCAACTAAATCCAAATGTGGTAACTTATACTGCTGTCATCACTGGGTATCGCAGGATCGGCAATTGGGATAAAGCTTATCAGATGTATGAGTCAATGTTACAACAAGGTATTAAACCAGATGCTGTGGCTTCGTCACTGGGCTTAGAATTGGCTTCATCACAGGGCTTAGAATTTCCTGCAGAGTTGAAGAGTTGAGGATACCATTTTGAGCAAGTAAGTCCTTTTGTAATTTTTGTTAGATGCAAACCAATTGCCTTATTTGGATTGACTTTTGGAAAACCCAGAGTGGTTTTTTATAAATTAAGCACTTTTGGGTTCAAAAAGTTGTTTAGACGGGCTTTTTCTGCAAAAAGCAAAAACTGTAAAAAACTGAAAAACAGTTTTTTTCAAAGGCTAGTCATGACCAATTTCTGAAAAAAGCTGTTTTTTAGTTTATTTTTACAACTTCTGCTTCTAGTCATGACCAGCTTCTGAAAAAAAAACTGATTTTTAACTTATTTTTACAGCTTCTCCTTCTACAAAAAAGCCGATCCAAACACAAAATACAAAAAAGTGCTTAACTTACTCTGGAGAAGCACTTTTTTTAAGCAACTTCTACTAAACTGAAAAAAAAGAGCACTTTTTTGAGGAGCCGATTCAAACAAATAGGGACCTTAAGCTGTTTTTTTAAATAGCCGTTGCACATTGCGGAGAATTAAACAAATCAAACTTTAATACCATGCTAGATGTATAGTAAACATATTATTTGGACTGATTCAACCCAAAAATTTAAGCTGATTGGATGGAAAAAGTAACCAAGACTATTAGTTACTCTAACAATTTCTATCTTTTACTGAGCTGTTTTCTTAGCTTTGGCCTATGACTGTGGTATACTGACACTTTCGGGATGCCGGAGAGTCTGATGGAAATTTGAAGCTAGGATTCAAGTTAAGCCATTAAAGCCATATCTTCCTGAAATTGTGGTTCCAAAGGTGGTCTGATGTTGTATTTTGATCATTTGATTATACTTTGCTAATCCAAATTTTCGTTTTTACAATTTTTTTTTGTTTTGATATATTTCCAGTGGAATACGAAATGATTTCACAAATCTGATAGTTCCACACCATGAGAACATGCTGGTAGTTGATCAAGCCAAGGATTTACATTATCTCCCTTTGCCAAAATAGATCTAATTGTAATTCTTTTGTGTTATTTTATTTTGTTTTATTTCATCATCATGCACACCATTTTATTTTCAACTTATTTGATTACTTTTGTTGGTGCAGTGTGATTGATCAACATGTAATTCTCTTCCATCTTGCATCACTGTATTACACAATTAAAAGAATGCAAGGATGGACTTTATGATGGAAATTGGTAGGGGATTGAACTTGGAACTTCTCAAAAGTGTTCATCTTTGAATCTACAACCTGGAACTTCTCAAAAGCCTTTTTGATCAATGACTTTGAGATTGATGCAATTGAGTATGTTCTAGTATCATCTTCATTTGTGCTATATTGTATTTCATGTTTGATTGTCACAGTGTCGTATTTATATATTATTATTATTATTATTATTATTATTATTATTATTATTTAAATACTTGTTATGGAGTGAATTCTAATTCTTGTGTCATATGTTCTCTTTTTATGGTCAAGTTTGTGGCTTTTATGAGATAAACCAAATTAATGGGTATGACTTAAAACTAAACTGGATAAAATAACCGTGAGAAAATACTAAAATCTAAGAAAAACCCTTTGGTTATACAACTACTGCAATTTCCTAAATTTTGTTATAAAATCTAGGAAAAATTACTGTTCATCCATCGTAATTTTTCAAACTTCTCAAAAACCCCCTCCTATTTTTACACACCCCGGACAGCCCTTTCGTTAGTGTTTAACTTTCCTATTACCCCTCACTCGCTCACTCAAATGGGTCCATGTTGTGAAATCTCATTTTTGGCCTGAAAATGGTGGGAAAGGAAAGCTCCAAATCACATCACGTTCAACTTTTTTCAAGCGTCACTTTGGCTTCGATGGATCAATCGCCTAGGGAGTTGCATTACATCTTGTTGTTCTCCCTCATTTCTCCTCATTTGAGTTGTTCGACTTCAGCTCCACGGCTTGAATACTGAGTGAGAATCTCATTCGTTAGCTATCACTTGATCATTCAGCAGAGTTTATTACGGCAGTTTCATTTGTGGTAGTCCGCGTGAAGTTTTATCATACTCAAATATATAAATCGGTTTCTCCAACGTAGAAAATGAAGTTGATTTTCATCGGATTGGTCAAGTGCACTTCATCTTCAAATGAGTCGTAGTCGATTTTTATCTGTCGAGGCAGTAGCATGTGCCATCGTCGCCTCCGCTTGAAAAACGAGTTCATTTCGCTGTAAAGTTCTTCTTGCTTATGGTTATCTATTTGTATATTTTTAAATAATGTTTAACTATTTGCTATTATCCGCTTAAATATATTACTAATATGTTTAATAATTGTCATATCCGCTTTAATACTGTCATCTCCGCTTAACATTATCTTTACATGTATAACTATTTCATATTAACGCTTAAATTCTCAAAAGTCTCGCAGAAACGGTGATCTTTTTTTCGCTTTGATCTGAATCGTTGGCAGTGGCACGTGGCGTGTGGCAAAGAGTTAGAGTATCCCCGTGCATAAGAATTAATGACTGCATTAATTCTATGCACGGTAATATAAATATCCCGAACACCCGCTCGCTGTCATCAACAATGCTCGGTCCACTCAGGCGCTTAATTTTTTCTCGGATATGAAGAGTCACCGCCTATGGACTTCACACCATAAATAACCAGGAAGAACCCTTCCCATGGACAACCACTCGCTCGTCGTCCCTCATCATCCTCCTCCTCCTCTCTCCTCCTCTTCCCGATGATATTCCCGAGTCAAACAAAGTCAATCTTATCTCGAAGGATGTTTCGTGAACCTCCTTCCTTATCTCGAGAATCAATCAGCCCGTAATCACGCTAACAGTTAAACTATCTTTTTCTCGCCTCAAGCCGAAAATGCTCGTGATAATCGCCTCGAACGCAGAGGATTCTCCAAATGTGGACGACGGGCAAGCAATTGCTGAGCCTTTTCGACTTGGGTAAGAAAAGAAAGTTTTCACGTATTGCGTGATCATGGAGGATTCTCTAGAGGAGGGAGGTCGTGAAACATCCTTTTAAGACGGGTTGATATTTTATCACTCGAGACTTTTTTGTTACCGCTTAAGAACATTACGTCAGCTAGTACAACTATGTACGCTCGTGTTTAACTATCAGATCTTCGCTTAAGTCCCACTCACGACACATTGATTAATAGTCGCTTTTCATGAATGTGTTTGTTTAACCTTTTTTAATGTTAGTACGCTAGTGCTAGTTCAAGTCGATGCGCATGTTATGCAAACCGCTGTGAGCATCTCGAATGTACTGCACACTTGTTTTCGTCTATACGAGGGTCGAGTCGTGAGTGTCCAAAGTCCGAGAAGACGTTGTAAATGTTGTAAATGTTTTGTAAATGTTTTTGTAAATGAAAATGAAAACGAATGTCTTTATTTGAATGTGAAACTTCGAAATTTAAATGCAGACCTAGTAAAAACAATGGGAAACAAAAAGAACGCCATTGTAAAACAATAGAAAAAAAGTTAAACAATACTCAAGTTACTCTTTTAAACAATGACAACGGTGTTTAAGAAAAATACGTAAAGATGTTTAAACAAAATGACTCAGAGGTACCCATCTTCAACGCTGATGTCAGTGAAAGTCATTCAATTTAAAACAATAACATATATTTTTAAATAGCTTAAGTCACTATATTTAAACGCTTTTACGTATTATTTACATGATATAGACTTTTATTTAAACCGTAATCGTTATGTTAAACACTATATGTATCTGCTTTAAACATAAAAACTCGACGCTTAAAACAGACACTCATGTCGAGCGACGACAATACGTCTTCATCGCGACAGCTGGCATATATTTTTTTCCCTTTTTGCCCTTCGATGGAGGGGAAAAATACCGCCCAATCACATCACTGCTCTAGTCTAACCTCTATGCACTTTTTTGTCTTCATCGCGATGATGATATATATATATGCACTTTTTTTGTTTGCCTATCTGACTGCTGTTTGTTGTTTACATCTTCTTCTTCTTCTTCTTCTTCTTCTTCGGCACTTTTTTGTTCTTCATTTCATTTTGGTTTGTACTGATTTGGTTTTCGGCCGATATATTATGGAGAGTTTTTGTGGTATTGCTAGATTCAACGGGGAGGGAAGAGTGCTAATGTTCACTGCCTCGACTTTCTGGGAGTTGGTGTTAATCGAGATATGTGAGCGATGGGGTCTCAAGTTTCTCTTGTCGTGGTTAAGTTCATCACACCGTATGGATATAAAACGGTTTGCCCAATAGAAAACGATGTTGACTTTCCAAACTGATGTGTCACGTGCACTCCATCTTCAAATGTGCTGTAGTTGATCTTGTCGTCGAGACAGATAATGTGCCATTGCTGCATCCTAATGAAAACGAGTTTTACTCGTTATAAGTTCCTTCTCTTTTAATTGTTCCAGTTGTCTGGGGTCATTAGTGTTTAAATATGTCCGTCACTAGTTAACATCTTGTACTAGTCGTTTACGTTATTAGTTAACTGCTTAAGTATTTAATTTAACGTTTAAATATTGTCATTATCACTTAAACATTATATTCTCCGCTTAACATATTGATCTTTTTCATTCGATCAAGTGTTGGCGTGGAATCTGATTCTCGCGAAAGTGCTCCCTGCTCATCCCCATGGTGACCCCGACGCGTGGGATGTCTTCCTTCCTCGCCGATCATTCTCGCGTCGTCGCTGGATATTGGACAACGCTTTTGACTGGGTGTCTAACATTTCGTGGATGTACTTTCGAAAATCATGCAATCAAAAAGGAATTTTGACTTCAAATTCATAAAGAACTAAAAAAACATCGAGCGATCGTGGAATGCGTCACGATGGTTGTCACTGGCGCCTTCATGCATCAAAAGAGTATAACAAAAATACTTTCGTAATCAAGACAATCAACCCGCTCACACACTTATGTGGTGGCATAGGTTCGAGCGTCACATCCGAAAGCGCCCAAAAATGGGTTAGCGCACGAGTGATTCGAAGCTCAAGGACCGCCCCTTGTACAAGGCCATCGACATTCGGAGGACATGTTGCGGGAACATGGTGTCCACATACCATACAAGCAGTGCTTGGTTGGGAAAAGAGCATGCCCGGGTGGTCCTCGACGGCAGCTGACATCTCCAGCTACGATCGCTTGCTTTTGGTATGTGGATAAGGTGGTCGAGACAAATCCCGAGCAGCTGGCGATCGTGGAAAGAGACTGTGATCGCTTTTAAACGTGCATTCTTTTCTTTCAAAAGCGTGTATTGTGGGATTCAAGAGGGCTTGCAGTCACGCTGCTTTCTCGATGGTACCCACCTCCTTGAAAAATATCGGGTACACCACTCGCGCCACAGTGAAAGATGGAAACAATGGTTTTTTTCCACGCCGCTTTCGGTATAGTCGATAACGAGACCGACGCCAATTGGACTTGGTTCATATCTAAGTTAGGCGATGCTTTATACGAGGATGGAGATTATCATGAGATAATTACCTTCGTGCTCGGACGAGTCCAAGGGCCTTGTGAGCGCAATTGCGAGAGTCTTCCCTTCTTCGCCACATGCATACCGCCTTCGACATTTGGAGGCCAATTTTATGAAAGCCAATGTCGACTTGGGAAGGCATTGAGGGAGGAGTGCTGGTCTATATGCTTCCGCGATTGCGTGGGCATCCACGGCTAAAGATTTCGATGATACCGTGAATGAACCGCAGCCACATCACCCAAGCTCATCACCGTTGATTAATAAATCGGATATGGCACATTGGTCGAATTATCTGCTCGGAGGTGATCGTTGGGGTGAGATGTATTCAAACGTCAGTGAGTCGCTCAATGCTTGATCAAGGAAGCTCGCCATTTACCGCATGACGAAAATGGTCGACTCCATAAGGTCTCATGAATGTTGGTTTTACACTTAACATTTAGTGTTACCCTTTAAACATTCTCAATCTTTTGTTTAATTACACTTGTCTCGACTTTTAAATATTAATCCTTTTCGTTTAAATATTTACAATAATGTTTAAACATGTTTACGTAATTATTTAACCATCATCGCTCTTTGTTTAACCTTATTTGCCAGGTTCAAGTTGATGCGCATGTTATGTAAATCCCGGCGTGAGCAAGCTTTAACAAATGGGAGACCCTACTTATGCCCGCATATACATTCAAGGTAGAGATCATTGTTGAGGACACCGAAATCTTCGTGTTGGTCGCTGTGTCGATGATCGCTACGGGTCGATCGACTGCAGCAAAGAACTCTAGAGATCTCGCCATCGTAACTTGTTCATGTCGAAGGTGGCAAGTTTATGGTATCCCTTGCAAACACGCTATAGCCGCAATAATGCGCATGCACACCAACGTACATCGATTTATTAGCGGGTACTTCACCGCCGATAATTACAAATCGGCGACAAGGAAGCTATATTCTCCCATACCCGACGATGATAGGCCTTCGACGGAAATCGTGAGCTTCGCTATGACGACCGCTGACGAGAAGGCAGCCCGGGCGGCCTAGACGAAAGAGGATCGAGTCGCAAGCGTTTGATGTCCGCGAGTTACATTGCAGCCGCTGCCATGGATCCGGTCACAATCGACGATCTTGCAATGAAACCGTCACCGACTAGGCATTGTAAATAAGCTCGACTGCATGACGTGGAAACATTGTGTATTGATGGGCAACTTTCCATATTTAAACTCTTACTTTACAACGAATTGAATGTATTTAAACAGAGACATTGTTATTTTTAAACGGATACACTCGTAATTTGAAATATTTCAACTCGATGTTTAAACGATATATGGTATATTTAAACAATGAAACGGAAATGTACACAATTACAACGTAAATTAAACAATGAAATGAAACCGAATGGAATTTAACCTCGCCTTTACAATTGAAAAACAAACAAAATTTACATTGAGATATACAAGTCATGTTATTCTAAAACGAAAACAATGAATTGAATGTCCATGTTTACATTCGAAAACAAAATTGACATTGAGATATACAAGACATGTTCTTCGGGTCACAAAATCTTAACCCGCTTAGTGACGACCCCCTTTGTCATGGACGCCGGGACCGCCTCCCTCCTCAAAGTATGCGGGTAACATATCTTAATCTGAGGTAAGGAACGCCCTCGTCTGCTGTAGTCAGAATCTCTCACCCTCAAAGTAATCGCTCGATAAACCGCGACTGACGTAGACTGCGCAATCGACGCTTCCTTGTTTCCGGCGGGTTTCCGTGTCGCGACGAGTGGGTACTTTGTCGTCGCCGATCACGAACTCCATATCGACACAATTGTCGAATAGATTCCTACTGCCGAGATATGCAAGTTGAGATTAGAATACCGATTAAATACCAAACACTATTAATCGGACATACTAAAGAACTTACCATGTCCAATCTGGCCTTTATCGTCACTTCGGACATGAAGAATAATGCCTGTATTCTTGTTTATCATTGTCGAGGACTGACGATACGAAGTGGCTCATTCATGATTATCTGGGAGGGATGACAAAATTTGAACTCGTCAAGGTCACTGACAAAGATCCCCGACTATAGCCATAATTGTTTTCATGCATCGTCCTCGCTTTGACATAAAAAGCTGCAAGCGGTTCCGGTGACGGAGGCTGCCTCGTAAGGATATGGCTCTTTGCTCACTGACTTTTGTATAATGCATACTGAAACTGTCCCATCACATCATCTCGGACCATCTCCTTTCCCCCTCAAGCGGTGATAGTACAATTTGTCCCGTGTGGAAGCGACAGCATCATTCTTCCACACGATGCAGGCTCGAGGTTAAACGATAACATATATAATAAGACTCATATTGTAAATGTTTAAATGATATTATCAATTGTTAAATGATATTATATATAATTAAACGTTAAGTATGAAAACTTAAATGATAACATAAAGACATTAAACACCATTAGAAAAATCGTTAAACACTATAATAAAAACTTTAAATACTATCATAAAAACTTAAGACTTACTCAGTCCATAGAGCAGCTTGAGGAAGATCCTCATCAACTCCCCGCCATATTTGTTAAGACGAGAGCAGCCAACCCATGGGAAATAAAAGCTTTTGTCGAGCCCCGTCGTCCCACTGCTGATCGGCCTCTGATCATCTCTCTCCTGCCGGCTCGGTGGTCTTCATGGGCACCGCTGCACCTTCACGTGTACAGAGACCCATGCGAACGATCTTCCTTCGATGCGAGGACGATCATGACGACGATCAACTCATGGACACATCCCTACATGGTTGTTCTTGTTGTGGGATTGTGCCTCGGCTTCGATGCGGTGGGATGACGGGCACAACGCCAACACAGGATACATCCTTACATGGTCAGTATTTGTGGTGGGATCCGTCTCGCAACGCGTCTGCATGCACCACGCCACGGCAACAGATTCAACGATCTTCTCAACCGCGTGGCCACGACGATGATCACTCGGGAGACACACCCTTTAGCTCCTTGTTCTGATCCGCAAGGATTGCGTCCATCTTGACTGCCCTCATCTCTAAATCGGGTCTCCACCGGTCCATCGATTCATTAAGAGAGAGTCGACTGACCTTCTCAACCACAGCGTAACGGCCACATCACTCGAGCGATGTCCTCCACTCATCATGGCCATGTCATCAACGGCGAGCAACCTCAGTGAATAAAGATCGCGCCGCGCGAGTGGTGTTGGTATTGTTTCATCGTTAGTCGGCGCGGAGACGAGGCAGATTGTTCTCCTCTTCGCAAGTCTCTCGATGTGGCGCGTCCCGGACGACTCTTCCCGATGATGTCGTCGATCACAAATTCGACGCCCTGCGCTCGTCCCGTGCAGTTCAGCTTTGAGGGATGACGCGACTTGTGCAGCGAACGTCGCTCTCACGCTCAACACGAGCGACGAGTCGAGGAAAACTTCGGTCATCAATATCTCGCACGCTCGCATAAGAGTTGCGGTGACATCTTCGCTTAATGTCGCCGGCTACCGCCACCACGGAGGTCATGGTCGGGGCCGCCACAATCGGGGACCCGCCATCTGTCGTGTAGGAGGGTTGTTGCAATCGCCCACGGGTGCTGGGGGAGGGCTCTCGGGCTCGAGGATCATAGGGCTGCGTGGTGGTCGGAAGTAGGAGAACCGCCGAGCGCGCAGCGATCAGAGGTCGCCTCTCATCCCGGCCTTCGAGCAAAGTGGTTCCGGGAGCTAAATAGCATCCATCCGTCGTTGGCCCCAATAAATATTTCTTCTTCAAAGATTCGCTGAACCGACTCGAGAAACTAACATATGTAAACCAAAACGAACGTATAAATCATTCATTTTAAAATGCAGAAAACTATATTTAAACATGCATTGGTTATATATTTAAAGCGTTATAGAATATATTTAAACAGGAGAACAAAAATATTTAAACCATGATGAATAAGATTTTAAGCTGTAAATACTAAGTTAAACACTAAATAATATGCTTAAACATTAAAGACTTATGTTAAACATCGTCCATGATTTATTACCTCTTTTCCCATCGAAAGCGACTGTAAGTCGAGCTTTCTACCGGTCGCTTGCTTCCGTAAGTACTTTCACCAGAAGCACAAAGATCCTTGGATCTCGCTAAAGCGGACTTTCTTCCCGCTCCGGCCACCAGAAACCAGACGTTAAGCGACCGAGCAACCCTTTAATCGACCCCGGTCGTGGTTTCTCTCTTCCCACAGATCTATCTGCACGCGATCTGCTGGGGAATATCCTCCATAAGCCACTTGTGCGCCTCGCCCGCGCCGCCAGACGCTCTCATGGTCGCAGATCATCGACGTAATCAACGATCCACTTTGAATCCCGAGCATGATGTATTGGAAGAGGACCTGCACTCCACGAGGTACACCATCGTGAGTTTCGACAAAATTATCTTCTTCTCCGTCAACAAGCTGCACCGCAGTGCCTCGACGGAGTCCTGCGTGGCTCCCTCGAGGGTTTGACAACACCGCCCTTCAACCGAGCCGGGTCTTCTTTCTTGCGAAAGACGACCGGCCGCCATCGCAACACGGACTCGAAGAACCAGGGCCACATCCTCGAGGCCTCGAAACTCAAGCAGTTTTCCCGATCCCCGAATTTATCGGGCGCGACCATCGCATCTTTCGCAAAAAGAGAATCAAGAAGGCCCTCTTTGGTATATAGCTCCAAATTTCAGTTAACTGCCCGCAGAACGAATGTCCTCTCAATAATCTCCTCAGTGTCGAGGGGTCATGTTATCTTTCAATTCACCATAGGTCTCCGCACAACCGGCGTCAAATAGCACCGCTCCATTAACTAGGTTGGACCGCCATAATCACAAGCCTCCATACAATAACAACACATTCAACATGCAGTATTGACAAAAGTTTAAGTGGAAATATAAGGTTTTAAACGGTAACCCCGCGTTATTAAACAGAGATATCAAATGTT